>NW_017308642.1:25735-120702 GCF_000935625.1 Nanorana parkeri | reverse complement strand
GAAACCGGGGAGTGGCATGATATGATTCAGCTGCTGTTTCTTGCAATATTACCAAACTTTCCAAAAATGACATAAGCACTTTTTTCTTTGCCTTGATATTGTTATATAATGTTTAAACAATTCTGCAGTTGTGTCTACTAATCCAGTATGAAAAGAAATTAAAAGATCATTATCTAAAAAATACAAAAGACCCTGTCACTTTGTCCTGAATGAGCATATTAACAGTGACTCTTTAAAACACTTTTCACATTTTCTTTACATGTTTTCCAGTTTCTCCTCTGCTTTCCTGTTGCAAAATGCCTGCTGTTTACAGTGCTGAATAGCTCAAACCAAAATTAGCACGTAAATTGCTTATATTAAAATTTGCTAAATTTTGTACAATGTGTCTGTATTGTATTGGACCACTGCAGAGAGACCCCTGATTCCACACAGAGAGAAAGGGTCATTATTTGAGGCATCCTGCCTGGGGCTCATGTGTTTATGCTGATGCAGGAACTCAAATAAATCTCAAACAACATTTTTGGCCCATTTACTTTGTTGGATTGTGATAATGCACATCAACGGACATAATGCATGTTGCTGTGCTGCGGTGCCATTCATTCTGAATTGCACCCCAATGCACATGCTTTGCAGCAAATGAACAGTAATTCACTAGTAAGCAGTGTGTTGGACACCTACAATAAAATGTTCTTTTAGATAGAGTAGGAAAGGGCTAACACCCTTCTAATAAAAAAGTTTTCCCATCAGATACATTTAACATTACTTCCTGTCTTAGAAAACTAACCAGAACAAATATTCCTTTTGAAATATTGACCCTCTATCTCTCCTAGTGACAACTCAACATTTTGGATCTTGTCTAGGTAACAATCAACAGAGGGGTACATGTCCCCCTGACACCCCCACCGTGGGGACAAAGACAACGATAAAAACTTGACAAGAGTTCTGATCCTTCCATACTCTATCCAAAACTAGAAAAAAAGATTTGCCTGTACATAAACTTTAATTTTATTTTATTAAGAGAATATTGCTAATGAGAGATTTTACAATGATGCATAAAGCTTTTATAGTAATGTAACTTGAGAATTGACATGCTGATTCAGGTGTTAAGTGCTTTCACAGTCACAGGTAGTATCCATTCCAAATTAGTGAGTATAGGCCAGCTCAGCAGAACAACATGCAAATGGGCATTACATTCTTCATAATATCGTGGTCATTCTTTGCCAGGATTCTCACTTTAAATTGGCCAAGGATGAGATCATGGATGAAAAAATGCCTGCATAGGCAAGGGCTAAATAGGGTTGCTTATAAAAGAAACGATTATCAGATTAAATAAGTACAATTTTAACACTAAAACTTTTATTTCTGTTTTGAACTTTATATTTTAGAACCGAGGGAAAAATTTCTCCCTTTCCCCTGGACACCCAAATTGCCTCTCACCTGGAAAACGTCCCTTCCATACAATTATACCAGCACTAGCCACCACTGCAGACACCGAAGACTTGTTGTGTACATTTGGTGTGATGGGGGGCTTCATGCAACCACAAGGCCATGTGCAGGTAAAGGGTGAAATCAACATTCAATGAAAAAATGTAAATCGAAGGGTACGATGTAAAGGTTTACAAAGAAAACGCTATTCAAAATGAATCTATGGGGTCTATTCACGAAGCTGCCGTAGGATCTGGCTGTAGCTTTGGCCGATCCTTCGGCTAGCTTCGGCCCCAGGACCCCTTCGGTTCAGTAGAACCAAGGGGTGCTGTACGGGCTACTCACAATAGCCCGTACAGCTCCCGATCATGGCCGAGCGACTCAGCCGAGCCGAACGCATATGCATCGGCTTGGCTGAGCCGTGCTGAAAGCCGGAGCTGGCCGAGCGGCCGGCCATTGGCCGACAGCCTGCTTGCCGTCATCTTACGTATTCTGATATCGCTCGTGTCAGAATAAAGAAAAAAAGACACAGCGGTGTTTCTCTCCTGGGCGGCCAGGAGGCCAGCTCCCGGGAGAGTTTTTTTTTTTCCTTTTTTTTTTTACAGCAGCAGAGCCGCCGGACAATAGGAAACTATTGGGCGGAGCTAGCTGTCACTGCTAGCTCCGCACAATCGTTTTGTATTTACTTTTTTAACTTTTTTCACTCTTTTTCTGTTCTGCTCGGTACCTCTGAGGGACCGAGCAGAACAGTCGAGCCGAATGCCGCTCAGTGGCATTTGGCTATTCACTCACTGCTGTTCGGCATCTTTAAGAATAGCCCGAACAGCAGTGAAAAGCCTGCCGGAGGTTCGGCTCAGCCGATCCAGATGTTGGATCGGCTGAGTCGAACTCCTTCTGCACTTCGGGTCGGCCGAACATGCTCAGTGAAGTGAGCCGATGTACGGCTGATTTCAGCCGATGTACTGCTGAAATCAGCCGTACCAGCCTGAAGTGAATAGCCGAACAGTGTTTGGCTCACTTCACTTCAGATCGGTCTTTTACTGCGCTGCCTACGGCAGCTTAGTGAATAGTCCCGTATATTTCCTACTGGAAGCCTTGGTGAGTTCTTAGACGTTCATGGCAGACTTATAGAAAGGTCAAAATTGAGTATTTACTAGACACAAACATTGAGAACATTTTATTTAAGTGCATGAAGAAATTATTGTAGGCATAGAAGATTGTTAAGCCATTCTTTCTGGCACTGAACCTGAAAGAAATGTGATTTTTTTCTCCAGTTGAATACATCTATACACAAAACACTTAGCACTAGGAAACAATACACTTTTCATGTCAGTGAAATTCTTCAGGCCCTGGTATATTGTTAATATGTTTTTTTTAATGCTTTCATCTGCAAACTCATTTAGGCTTTTCATTCCCAAAATGAGACTTGAACGCTAGTAACAGAGGATATCCTAAATAATACCAATGTGGAATATTGCAATTATAAAATATACTGAAGTGTTCTAAAGCCAATCACTAAAATTTTGTATAATCTTTAATGTTTTTATTGCCAAGTTGTTACTCAAATATTCCTGGTGATCCTGCTTTATTCTGGCACTTCATGTTATAGGGTGACAACTGTCTCCCAACTGGGCTCCTGTATTGTCACCCTGTCACATGCACCCCCAGTGGAGATGATACATCACACTGTTTACTTAAATGTATAAAAATGTCACAAAATTACATTTCATTCATCTTTATTCACCACAGTGTGCTGCGCTCCAGACCCCTTTTTATGCATGTTGTACTCTTTTTCAGTGTAGAGACAAATCCATAATTCTTACATATTAAAAGTTCGTACGACCTGCCCATCTTGGACAGGCAGATCGTACGTGCGATCATCACAATAATCATGGATAATCAGCGGGGAGGGCTTACAGATGATTGCCATGTTGAGCGGGCAGTGTGCGCTTGCGCACCTCGGCCCGTGCGGCTTTCGTCCTGCGATCGCGCTTCCGTGCTCGTAAGACGAAAGTCGTGCGACCTTACAGTATATGCGGTCGCACGCTGCCCATACACCGTACGATTATCGTACGATCACAGGATCACCCGCGAATATAGTACGATAATCATCAGGTGTATGGGCAGCTTTACAAAGTGCCTCCATTACAAAACTGAATGCAAGTAACTGGTGATTAGATAATCCCTTTGTGCTCCTTGTGATCTCCACTTTCCACTCATAATAGAATAACTCTCACCTCTCCATACGACCTTACATTATAAAGGTCTGAAAAAGCCACTTCCCTCTTAAATCTCAGGCGGGAAGATAGCAGGTGTTTCCACCGTGAAAAAGATTTCCTCTTTCTTTTTCCACTATAAGGACTCCAGAGCTGGAAGCACTCCCCAGTGGTATCAATGAAATCTCAGCAGATGGAGACATATGGGGGACACTCCATAGTGCACTCTGTGAATATGTATATATATTGCATCTAGATATAGAGCACATTTGAGAGCGCGACACATTACATTTATAATATTGATTTTATTTTGGCTTCTCGCTGGAACTAGTGCTTGCTGCTTAGTAAGAGACTGAGGCTGACCGCAAAGTGCATTGTTTACTTAGTATTTTGGGTTGCATTGAGAGAAAAATAAGATAATAAAAGAAAATGCTAGCTGTTAAGTGAACAATATATTAAATAATTTGACTGGTTTTCCTCAAGTTTTTGGGTGGGGATATGCAGTACAAACAATATACAGTCTGTAAATTAGGGAATCAACAATATGTCACATGTAATCAGAAACAGCCAGCAAGCAACCATGGACATTAGGTTGTATGATACTGATGTATTTTGACCACTGCTCCACCACAAGAGAAGCTTTGTAGTTCATATACCTAAATTATGTGGGCTTTATCTGACTGGCTACAACTTTTAATGCACAATGAGAAGTTTATCATGAAATAAGAATTTTCAGTACAGAAAAGGAGCCTGTACAAGTATACAAGACTGACTTGTCTTGTGTATGCCTCTGTCTTGTGTATGCCTCTGTCATTATTATTTTTTTCTCTCTATTAAATTACAATTCCATCTTGACTGATAATCTTTTTTTGGATGGTGAGTGGTTAGAAAAATCCACAATTGTGACTTTCTAACAGTAATCTTCACTGCTATGGTCCTACTGAATTCACATTAATTCTTTCAACTAACTGATGGACCTCAATGGTAGCAGAGAGAGGATGTTGGTTGGGTGATTTAGTCCAGAAACAAATTCTCTATGGCAATTCCTATCTAATCACGGCTTCACTTTGATTATATATTTATTATTTTTGTAGGTTCTTTTAAACATGGCAGAATTTGGAATGAATCCACAACTGGCTCTTGATGCGCCTCGATTTTATGTTGAGTATAATAACAAAGGTAAGGATTTTATTAGCAGAGTATACTTCAGTGCAGCTAAACACAGATAAAATGTCGAGCCAAAAGAAATCTCACCGTTCCAATCCCCTAGCCCCCATCCGGACTCTCCAGGTGCTGGTCTAATAAGTGCATCTCCACCTTGGAATGTAGTAGTATATGAACAGACCGCACTATCCAGAGAATTCCAATACTTCAGACTTTAATGAAATTCACAGCAAATTCAGAGTAACAGTGTATGTAACACACTTACTCTGGATTTGCTGTGAATTTCAATAAAGTCTGAAGTATTAAAATTCTCTGGACAAATAAAATGTCATGTAGGCTATTTTGTGAACAGCTAGTAAAAGGATATTTATGCTGGACCTGTTATTAAAGAGGGACACCAAGAATGATAAAGGCTGGATATCTGATGGCCTCATAGTACATTATTAGCTTTGTATGGAGTGGGAAGGAGTCACAATTTCTGCAGCATTTTTATTTCTATATAAAATCAACATACAATGCACACTTTCCCAGCCCACACATTCAATTAAGAGAAAAAGAGCACAGTGACGGTTTTATATACAATTTGTTTATTGGCCAATCACAGAACAAAGCCTGGGGCTGTTCTGTGATTGGCCAGAGGGAAAGGGCATGGAGATGCGACCACAGCGCTGAGGTCTATGAGACCTGCTTACAGCCAGAGAGGACGAGAGTCCAATGGGAGCTTCCACCCAAATGAAAAGATGAATTGAATGGAGAAGGCGGCAGTGTAGAATATGGTATGTGGCTTTACAGCTAATGGACTTTCAACTTGCATTAATTTGGCAAGATTATTGTGTCCAGACTTGGGGTTTAGCTATTATACAGTACATAACTGTATTATGTTTGAAAAATAGAATTAAGTTTGATGTTATATGGTTACTTCAGTGAATCCTCTGCCAGTCTTTCCTTTCTTCCTGCATGTGAGTGGATCGGCATGCAAGCCAATAAGCATCTCCTGTCTCTTTATGCGGAGTGTTTAGCCCTTCAGCTGTGGTGAAACAACAAATCCTGTGATGCATCTGCCTCCGGAAGTCATGCCTTTTTGTTTTGACCAAGGGAAAGCAGAATCGTCTGTGACATCATATGTCATCATCATCCTTGTATCTGCTTCCTGGTGTGATGTCTTGTGCTATCAGAGCTCCCAAACTTCACTCTGACTTTCCTCCTATGCCCTTTGCCGCATACCACAGCCCTTGTAATGGGTATCACTGTGGTCGTATATGTTCTTGTGGGCCTTCACCCGGTTAATAAAAGTCTCCACCTCCAGCATGGAAACCCCCAAATCCTGCATTGTGTTCACAGGCTAGGAGTTGAATCATTGGTAAGTGCACAAACATGTAAAAATTTGCAAAAAAACACACTAAAATGCTTGTGACGGGCATTTTCATTGATGTGCATGGGGCACAGAGTGCATTATTCAGCTGGAAAATAGAAAAAGGTGATAGATGTGGTAAAAGTTGACGGAGAGCTTCAAGTCAAGACAACTTGCTTTCTTGGTTTTTCTAATTGCAGTGCTATATTAGCAATATGTTCATGTCAAATGATTGCATGAAACATGTATAGCTATAGCAGTGTTCAAGCTAAAGTTTTGATTTCTGCTTATTTCTCACATTTTGTAATTCGTTTTACTTTTCCCTTTTTTTCATATTCAGATCAGAAATGGCACCTGTACCTTGAGGATGGGATTGCCAGTGATGTAGTAGAAGACCTGAAGGCAAGAGGCCATGAGGTGCACTGGCCCATTACTAGCCATGACAGGAAACTGTTTGGACGTGGACAAATTATAAGTAATGGAGAGTGGTGGAAAACAGCTCACATCCCCATTAACAATAGCAGGGTGTGGTGGGCTGGATCTGATCCCAGGGCAGATGGCTGTGCAATGGGCTACTGTGTAGTGTAGGCGCTCAACTGTAGTGTTAAATGGTTTTTGACAGAAGGAACTCAAAATATTTGCATATGATTTTATCAAAGTGTATCAGTTTAATAGCTTGAGTAATACCTAATTATCTGGAGGGGAATTTTACAAAAAACAAGATTTTGTCTTCCACGAGATTGGATGCTCCTTATTTAGTTAGGGCAGTTGGAAAGCTTAGAGACTGACAAGCAATGGAATAAATAATGCATTATTAAAAGACATGAATAAAAAACACTAATCTTATTTTATCAAGCCAATTTAAACAGATTTGCTGGTCAGTTCTTAAAAAAAACTTTGCATTATGATCAGAGTTAAAAAAAAAAACACTATGGGTTGTATTAATAAAACATTCACAGAGCCGTTCATTCTGTGAAAATCTGACTTTTACATTCATACTGTGTTATGGCCTCTAGATGGAGCTGAGGAGCATAGGATTTCCTCTGCTCATTGGCTCCATCTAGTGGCCATAATGCAGTAGCAGGATCACCAAAGATCAGAGGCTTCAGGGGACCAGTTACACAGCAGGAAGGAAACCTGAAGGAGTCAGGGATACGCTACAAAAAAGTTTTCTAATGGTACCCTAGACCGAGATTAGCATTTAACCCTTGCAGTGAGGTGGAAGTTTTGACAGTCTCAGCTTTAAGGCCTCAATAATGCCATACACAATTGTCATTAACAACTCTTACTTGTACTGAATATTAAAAAGAGGAAATGCACACAATGTACCTTACCTGAGCTACAAAACCAGTTAGTTCTACCTTTATAACATATGTAGTAAAGTCAGATTTCATTCATTGAATTTCATTCAATAAATTCATCTGCCCTCAGGTATCTGTTCTTTGCTATTTGTAAATGGATTTGTGCAGTAACTATATTTTCGGTTTGTTGAAACTGACTGGTGGTCTTCAGTAGCTTTGAGTGAACCTGGACTTCTAGTATGTTGCTGTACCTTTAGCATGTATGTAAACCCTAACAATTCATTTCTCTTATTTGCTCCCTTTTGCTGTTAAATATACCATTGAAAGTGTTTTGTTATATCTCTTCAACAAGTGCCCGTCGATCATGTCAGAAACTTTGAGTAGTCCTGTGCACACTTCCTGTGCTCAGATTATGCACACTAAAGCATGTAAATTAAAATTCTCAAGCTTCACAACACAAGCACTGATTTATGAGAACAGAATCTTGGCAGGCTGTCAGCCCTCTACTACAAACACGTAGCAGATGATTCTGTTAGAAACCACTGAAATCTTTCCCCCTGGGTCTTTATTGTGTTCTTCAATGATCTTTGAGATTGAATTAATTCAGACTGAAAGTAGCTAGAGAAGTCAGGATGGCTTGTTTCCAAATAATTTGCGATTTGTTAAGAATATATGAATAAATTCATGTGCACAAGTGCACTTTAGGAGTCTAATTAGCTCATATTCCCTATCTTGCACTACAGAACAATAAGTCACTATGTTGTGGAAATGAAGGGAGGAGGCAGGATTCAGTATTTTAGAAAAAGATAAGTGGGCAGGGCTGACACCATTCAGTCCACAAAAATGCTGTGTGTTGTCAGTACACAATAGAAAATTAGGATTTGAGTGCTTTTCTGGGAGCTTGGGGAAATGTACATGCTTTGCAGAGAAGATCTTCATGTGTTTTTTTGCCCTTACATACACTCTGAGGTTTAAACAATTAACAGAGCCATATGCCCTGCAAATCTCTGTGATAATTAATGTTCTGTGAATAGATGCAAAAACAAACTTTTTTATTATGGCCACTAGATATAGCTAAGGAACATAGAAAATAAGCATAGACATTTTCAGGGTAAATGGCTCTGTGCATTGTTTATCAATAGACCCCTCTAAGTAGGATGGGTCTGCCCTAAAGGTAAGCTAATTTCCAATTTATTAATTTCTATATATTTATATACTTCTGTGCTGACAGGATCAAGTGCTGGGAAATTTTGTACAGTTCTGACAGCACAGGATTACCTCAGTCTGTCTTTATACTTGCCTGTTGTAGTTCCCTAAACAGAATCATATACTGTAGATTGAGAAGGAAGACAAATGACTGGAGCCATTCAAGCTGTCTTCACTTTCAAATACTTTTACTGAACATTCAGGTTTTAATAAATAAATACACACCATTGCACAACCTAACTGAAGTGATTTTTGTTATTGTTTTTGTTTAGTTTGTTTCAACTATCTTGAAATTCCTGAAAGTCCCATGCCATTACCATTGGCTACAGATCAGGTCATTTCATGAGTACATGATGCAACCATGCATACTGATGCTCAGAGATTTTCCAAATGGTGTGCCCTGGCTGATTAAGCATCTGCTGCTTTAGTATGCCAGGCACAATATTAGAGGTATGGGCTCATCTGAATGAGAACTCCTCCATTTTTTGGTCACCTTTAAAATATTAAATACAATATGTACACCTATTTTACTGTATTACTCACTTAGACACCAGTAGATTCAGTCACATACACAGGAGAAAATACTTAAAATACAACACGGGCCAAAACTTTGTTTTTTACTTTTTTGGATAGACTCTGGTTTTTATTGCTTTTTTTGTTCCCGTTATTGAGATTCCCCCTCTCTTTGTCCTGGTGACTGTTGACAATAAAAGTGAAAGAAAATCTAACATTTTTGGGTTCTCACCAAAACAGGAATCTTCCAATGGGGACACTAGTTCTGGTGACCCTTCTGGCCACCAGGGATTATCCTCTTCTTGGAAGGATTTTCTCTCACTTTCTGTAGTGGTTATCAGACAGGAAGTGATGGGAAATCTCCCCAATGGGACACAAATGGCAAAAAAAGCTGACAGGGGGATATAACCCTCCCTTACTCTATCTATAAAAAAAGCTTCAGTTCTACTTTAATGGTGCATTCACACCAAAATTGGAAGGTACTCGCAAGGTCCGCTGACTTACAAGTGCACCTTCCGATTTCCTTCTGATCCGTTGCATACCGGCACATTTTTTCTTTCTTTTTTTGGCAAATTTTATGTGAAGTAACATGTCCTGAGTGGTCACTCAGGACATGTTACTTTATGGCTTGCATACGTACTGTAATGGCTTGCATACGTTCCGTTGTGTTAGCACCCATTAGCATGAATTTTTTTTATGGGATGCGTCGCACTGAAAAAAAGAGTATGCGCTACTTTTTGTTTCAGCAACACAACGTGCAGCACTACAACGCTGCAGTGTCCCCATTCATTTTTCATTAACCTTGCATTACCATCTGATAAAAAGTGATGGTAACGTAATGCAACGGATTCAGTGTGAATGGGGCCTTAATCGTCACAGATTCAGCTTGATGTGCTGTGCTGAGGCTATGTACAGATACATGGATTCACCTCTGTGTTGAACACAAGTTGTGATTAAGATACATGGTCTAATTTACTAAAGTAGAAGGCTTAATTATGGGCATTCAAAGCCACAGCCATGTGGAAAATACATGCTTCCTATATTTATGAAAAAATAATAATGGCAAGACACACAGACTAAGATATGCTGGGTGCTTTGCAAGTGGAGAGTCACTGAACATCTTTACTGATTGCCATGGAGCATACTACCAGTTAAAGGCCTCTTCATCCTTGCCTCACAGGATTAGGTGACCCATGGTTTAAAAATAAATGTAATGTGTTATAAAGGTGTCATCAAGTCACATGTAACTTACATTAGGCTTAATAATTATTTTAATTATGGAATAATTATCACTGTAATTGGCATAAATATGGAATTCTACCTATGTAATCATGTAACCAGGAAATGCCATCATGTATACATTTTGAAATAAAAATGTATGAAATAAAAGCACAGAGTAAAACGTGAAGTAAGTGGGTTTTTTTTAATATGCACAAAACCACACACCTTTAGTGCATTCACATGAACATACACCAGAAAGCACATCATTCCAAAATACAGCAAAAAATACATCATGATGACAAGTGTGGACTTGTGCCATTAATACATAATAAACTGTCTTTATAGCCATATGATTGATGCTATCTTAGTATATGTGGAAACTAGACATGTGCGATGCGTTTCGTTCCGAATCGAAATTCAGACGAAATGTCAGAAATTCGGGGATTCGGATGTATCCGAATTCCCAATTACAGATATAACGAATGCAAACAAATCCGAATTTCCAATTTCCGAAATTCGTTAGCGGCAGTCTGGACGAACTTTCGTTTTTTGGACGAAATTTCGTTGCAGCAAAGTGACATTTGAGAACAAAGAAACTTTTTTTTCCTCTTAAATGTCACTTTGCTGCAACGAACGAATGAAACGAAAACAAAACTAAATTTCGTACGGATTACCACTAACGAATCTCGTCCGAATCCGAATTCCGAAACTAATTGACTTTCGGACCCGAATTTCGAAAAAAGAAATAAAGCAAAATCTGAATCGAAACGAAACAAATTTTTTTGCTGGTGCACATGTCTAGTGGAAACTACTATGAACACATGAGCGTTGGTGTTATCAGAAGAAAAGTTCATCAATGGCAGACTCTCCAGATTTCCTTTAGGGCTCATTCAGACAATTGTGTTGTGGTAACGTGACCGTCATTTTGAATGAACATTTGGAAGTCTCCCGCTCCCGGCCGCCAAGGAGAGAAACACTGCTGATTCTTTTTTTTAATTCTGACATGGGGCCGTGTCAGAATAGAAAAAAATAAATTGTTTTGCCCATTGGAATGCATTGCTAGAGTGTTCAGCATCTATAAGAATAGGCCAAACAGCAGTGAGTAGCCTGCCGGAGGTTCGGCTCAGCCGATCCAGATGTTGGATCGGCTGAGTCGAACTCCTTCTGCACTTCGGGTGGGCCGAACATGCTGTGCATGTTCGGCCCACCCAAAGCCATTCGAAGCAAGCCGATGTACGGCTGATTTCAGCCGATATACGGCTGAAATCAGCTGTACCAGCCTGAAGTGAATAGCCTAACAGTGTTCGTCTAACTTCACTTCAGGTCGGTCATTCACTCGGCTGCCTTAGTGAATAGACCCCAAAGTGCTCTGCTTTTTTAGCACCTGTGATTACTTTAGAGTGCATGATCTAGGAGCAAGCTCACTTTAAGAAAGAAAAGTGTCCATATTGAACAAGGTGCAACTTTTTAATTACATTCATTCCATAAAATATTCTTCTGAGCAATATCTGAATGCTGAGTTTTGAAGTTCATATAACCTTGCAATATATGGGTTACTTTAGTATGTTTTTCTAATTGGTGAACAGAACAACTTATAAATGAAAGGATTGAAAAACCTCTTCCCATTGATTTTGACAGGGGATTACAAGGAGGAATCTTAACTAACCTGCACACAATTCACAGTTGTAATTAGGAGATCCATGGGTGTTACCTGAATGACTCAACATATTGAAATTCACCCTGAATCTCATGGTTGTTCAATGTTATTCCAGTTCAAGGACATTTAAAGTGACACTAAAGTCAGGAGGTAAACCTTAAAAATGCATTCAAGTACCTTAACTATTAACAAAAATGTATCTTATTTGTGCATCACTCGGCTGTAGATCCTCAAATCATCTCTGAATTGGTGCTGACACTGCCCTTCCTTCTGGAGGGTGGCTACTTTTGTTCCCCATGGTCCCTGTGTGTGTCTTAAAATAGCCACCGCTCCAAGCTCACTCCTGTGATGGACTATAATCTCAATACAAATTAGTAAACTAAGTGTGAGATTGTAGTCCATCACAGGAGTGAGCTTGGAGCGGTGTCTATTTTACGACACACACAGGGACCATAGGAAACAAAAGTAGCCACCCTCCAGAAGGAAGGACAGTGTCAGCATGAATTCAGAGATGATTTGAGGATCTACAGCCGAGTGATGCATAAATAAGATATATTTGTGTTACTAGTAATGGTACTTGAATGCATTTGTAAGATTTAACTCCTGAGTTTAGTGTCACTTTAATTTGAAGTAATTAGGGCTTATTGACCTACAGATAGCTTTATAATGATGCAAATGTGTATGACAGAAGATATAGAGGCAATGTTTAAAAAAGAGTATGTTGAGGTACACTGCAGTTAAAAAAAAGAGGGTCCTGTCTGAATCATGATGAATGGGCTGCCCTAATGCAATGTGTGTTAATGTGTGACATAGCACCTGGAAAAATGTATTTTATGTTTAAACCCCAGTACCTTCTATGCTGTTCAGGCCCAGATTTCCCACAAGGCCACCGAGGCCCAGCCTCGGGGCGGCAGGGCGCAGAGGGCTGCAGCGGTGTCCTTGTGGGGAAGTATCGGGTGCCGGGCGGTAAGTTGCCTTCTCTACATCTAGTACTACATCTTTCTACAAGCAGGACTAAATGTACAGTGAGGCAGCCGATTGTTCGTTTACATCTCATCTCAGCGTATTGCGGAACCTGGCCTTGGGGCGGCAGGGAGAGTAAATCCAGCCCTGATGCTGCTCCCATGGTGTGCAACCATGTACACAAGGGCATTCAGTTGCATGGGCACTTATAGATTTCTGTTAGGGCCCACTTACACTATACAGTCCCCACTTAGCTATAGCACGTTGCGGCCCATGCTTACTTGTATTGAGTTAAGGCAGTCTATTAATTTTAAACACACCTAAATGGACTGATTAACGGACATGCAGCTTTTTTTCTGACACGCCACTGCAGTATGTGCATTGCCGGCTACTGTAGAGTGCAATGGGGTACAATCGTCGATGGATGGCACCATATCGCACTGCACAATGCATAAGTGTGAATAGGCCCTAAGCAGTGGCGTAACAATCACCATAGCGACCCAGGCGGCCGCTATTGGGCCCCCGGGGCACAGGGGGGCCCAGCCAGGACATCCCCCTGATGCCGTGTGGGCCGCCTGGGTCTCTATGGCATTTTATGCTGCTGGCTGTCACTGGCGGCTGTGAGGAGAAACACTCAGCCATTCACATGTGCAGTGGCGCGTAACTCCTTACAGCTGCTGAGTCGATGACAACCAGCAGCTTCGGGGGAGGTGGCTGGGCCCGTCGTCGGTAGCGATGGAGGAGGCGGGGCCCAGCGATCGAGGAGGCAGGTCTTAGCGATGGGGGGGCGTGCCTGGTGATGGAGGAGGTGGGGCCCAGTGATGGAGGAGGCGGGGCCCGCAAGCGATTGTGGTGGAGAAGGAGGCGGACAGAGGAGCGGCCAGGCAGGTAAGAGGGCTTCACGGCCCTGCAGAGACCCTGCAGAGCTCACCATAGGGTCACCCTCAGGTGGGCTGTTTGGGTTATCAGGTGGACTTATCTAGAAATCACAGGGCCCCATACAAGATTTTGCTATGGGGCCCTGTGATTTCTAGTTACGCCCCTGGCCCTAAGTATATATTAACTCTAGTTTAGAATATTGTCCTTTAACTCGTATTTCATGTGATCTTTGAAAATGTCTGATGTGCCTATATCCTGTGAGAGTCTTCAGAGGCTGTGCTTTTTATGAGAATGTGTTACATCCAGCCACAGAACTTAGTTTTGTTTTTATACAATATTGTTATTGTTTCGTTTACGGTTGGTCTGTGTGGGAAAAAAAATAAATATAAAGAAGGTGCGGTCTAATAGGTACTTGGCAGTACTTTGAAGCGTGTGGTTTTGGAAGATTTGTGAAATATATCTCTTCACATACACCAATCAGCCATAAAAATATGACCACCCACCTAATATTGATTAGGTCCCCCTTTTGCTGCCAAAACAGTCCTGAACTGTCGAGGCATGGAATCCACTAGATCTCTGAAAGTATGCTTTGGCATCTGGCACCATGCTGTCAGTATCAGATTCTTTAAGTTCTGTGGGTTGTGAAGTGGGGCCTCCATGGATCAGATATGTATTTCCAGCACATCCCACAGATGCTCGATTGGATTGAGACTTGGAGAGTTTGGAGGCCAAGTCAACACCTCAAGCTCATTGTTGTGTTCCTCAAACCCTTCTTGAACCATTCTTGCAATGTGGCAGATAAATGACAGGACCCAAAGTTTCCCAGCAGAACATTATTCAAAGCATAACACTGCCTCCCTGGCTTGCCTTCTTTGCAAAGTGCATCCTGGTTCCATCTCTTCCACAGGTAAGCAACACACAGACACCCCACCATCCACATGATGTAAAAGAAAATGTCAGTAGACCAGGCCACCTATTTTCATTGCTCTTTCGTTCAGTTCTAATGCTGACTTGCCCACTGTAGGCGCTTTTGGCAGTGAAGATGGGTCACCCTGACCGATCTGCAGCCACACAGCTACATACGCAACAAACTGCAATGCGCTGAGTGTGCTCAGACACCTTTCTATCAGAAACCAGCATTAACTTTTTCAGCAATTTGAGCTACAGTAGTTCTTCTTTTTTTTTTTTTTTTTAATTCTTTATTTTAATCACAAGCAGCAGAAGTACAACATCTGTAATAACAACAATGCAGCCACAGTGTTAAAGTCCAAAAGGTCAAGTACAAACAGAAACAGAGCTTCTCTTTGTCTGAACAGGGAATGATACAATGATCACAGAAGAAAATAAGACATATTTAACAAAGGTTAACCACTTCTGCTATGCAAGTGGATTTTTCTGTCTCTGGCGTCTTGGGGAGCAATCTAGTGATCAACTTGAAGTTTCCAAAGAACATAAAGAGGTTTATAGAGAAAGAGAGAGAAAAAAAAAGAAAAAAAGAGAAAAACAAAATAAATAAATAAGAAATAAAAGGGGGGACAGCTCAGAGGGGGAAGAGCGTAGTGGAGAGGGGAGAGGGAAGGAAAGGGAGAATGGGGTGGGAAGGGGAGGGTTGGGAAGAGACCATTCAACTCCAGGTCAGGACAGGGTAGTGTATACTTAGTTGACGGAGTCTAAGCGCTACACTGTGGCATCTATGAATCAGGGATGGTAGTATTGGGAGCAGTCGAAGAGACGGAATTTTAGTGAACAGCTTCAGATCCAAGTCAAGTCTTTCCCGTCTTTGGGAATCACTGTTATAAGGGCCCTTAAAGTGTCTTGCGGGAGGGGGAGTCCTTCTCTGATGGAGTTGAAAGCTCGCGTGAATTTGGGGGCCAATATCGGGGCAAAGGTCTTGTAATATCTGGCGGTATAGCCATCTGGACCCGGAGCTTTGCCCGGCTTCAGGGCTTTGACCGTGGCTAGGAATTCAGATTCCGTTATGGGTGCGTCTAACCTGTCAGCAACATCAGCTGGTATGTGGGGGATCTCTGAGGCTTTCAGGTATTCCAAAATGTGTTCCAGTCTTGTGTTTGGTTCTGTTGTGTGGGGGGTCTCACGTAGATTATAGAGGGTCGCATAGAAGTCCCGAAAGGAGGACGCGACTTCCGACGACCGCACGCTTTTACGGCCATCACTCGTGACAATCTGGGGGATAAAGGAATTAAGTGTCTTGTTTCTGAGCGACCTCGCCAGCAGTTTCCTAGGTTTGTTGCCATATTCATAGAAGGCATGTCTTAATTTGGTTAGTCGCGAGGTAACCCGACTATGGGATAAGTCTAGTAATTGCATTCGCAGGGACGTGAGCTTACTTAAAAGGGAACACGCCAGGGACTTCTTATGCAAGGTCTCTATTTCTCTTATCTGTTTCAGTAAGTCATTCGATTTAGCAACCATGGCTTTTTTCCGTTCTGAACCCTTCAGGATCAGAAATCCCCGAAGGACACATTTATGCGTTTCCCACACCGTCAGTGGGGATACGCCTGGGCTCTCGTTTTCTTGAAAGACTAACTGCAATTGTTTCGTAATGTCATCTAATACCGGACCCTCTTGTACAAGGGTTTCATTGAGCCTCCAGGACCAGGATCGAGAGTTGTCAGGGCTCAAGGACAAGTTGAGGGATATCGGGGTGTGGTCTGAGAGGGCCGAGGTCTCAATTAAAGAGGATTTAGCCAGAGGAAGTAGAGCCTGTGAGACCAAAATGAGGTCTATTCGGGAATAGGAGTGATGTACCGAGGAGTAAAACGAAAAGTATTTTACCGTGGGGTGGTGAACTCTCCAAGCATCCACCAGTCCCATGGAGTGAAGCGTCCGCTTAAATCTCCGCAGGCTCGGATAGGACAGGTGAGAGGTTCCCTTTGACGTATCTAGGATGGGGTCCAATGCTAAATTGAAATCGCCCCCTACTATCAGGGTCCCCTCTTGAAATTCTCGCAATGTAGTCATACAGGCATCTAGGAATGGGACTTGGCGATGATTAGGAAGGTAGAAGGACGCCAACGTAATCCTACGACCCCACAGGTCACCCTTCAGAAACTTCTGCCATTCTCATCCAACAGCTGGGCATGGCAGCACCATCTAGCCGTTCTAGAGAACAAAATTGATACTCCCTTAGTCTTGGAATCTGGGGTGGTGGCGTGGTAGCTCAGTGGAAAACGGGTACTCGAAAATCTGGGTGCTTTATCAGTTTGGAAGTGCGTTTCTTGTATAAAGGTGATATCGGCACAAAGCCTCCATAGCTCATTAAGTATACCCGCTCGTTTTTCTGGCGAGTTTAGGCCCTTCACATTGAAGGACACCAACTTGACATTGTCCATGTTGGACTATTGAGAGGGGTACAGTATCGGAGCACCTGAGGCGTGTCGCTGGGGAGGTAATTGGTCACTCAAAAGATTCAATTAACCAGTCCCCTGGAGTGAATGTCTTCTAAGATAAGGGGAGGGATGTCAAGAGGATAATGGGAGAGGGGTGGGGGGAGGAAAAAAGGGTGGAGAAATTCACCAGGTCCAGAAGGGACCAATAATACACCACTAACTTAAGACCAAAATCTGGTCGCTTCTTCTCTCCCTGTCTGGATCCGTCCGGCAGAAACCGACAGGGATGAAGGAAACCTATGTGGGGTCGGGTCCAGTAACGGTCAAACGGAGACCAACCGACATACCCCAAAATATTGCAGGTGTTGTGTTTCACCCTAACCACTAGTAGAACCTCGAACAAGTAAAGTAACATTTCAAACAATCACAACATATCGTACAACCCATGTCCTTTAGACTAAACAGTGTGCACAATCCCCCTCGGGCAACGTGCTCGCCGGTGTTGAGATGTTGGGGCAGTAAGCCTCATTGACAATCGATTTAATGAGCAGGAACAGCCCGGGCCGGTGTGGGGGGGGGCGAAGGGCGGACGTCCCACGAACATGCATGCCGACATCTTACCCCTCTCGCCCCCTCCCGACCGCCCAGGCCTGTTACATCAATATCATGGTGCCTTAATGCGACCTGTAGGTGTAGTGGCAACTACGTAGTTAAATTGAAGATATGTAGTCATCAGTGGGTACAATGCGATTAATAATAGCAGTGGAACTATACTACATCGGAACCTTCCATTGTATCCAGCCTCTCCTATCTCATTTCAGCACTGGACTTGCCGCCGCAGACCGGGCGTCGGGGGCACAGAGTAGCCTGAGCCCGCTCTGTGATATGGAGGGCCAAGCTTTACCCATGTTCGCATAGGGGAGTCTCAACGAATCTCTCCACTCCAACCCCCATCACCCACTCCAGACCGACAACCCCACCATGATGAACTGTCAAACTCGAATATTAAAAGTAATAAAATATATCACATTAAGATTAGGCTCAGGCTGAGAAGGATAACCATGAACATAAAATATAAGTGCCCGAAGGCAATTGGGCCCATCAATGAGACAAGACGTCAGGCGTCCTTAAAACCTCAACCGACCTAGGTACTAGCTCACCGGCAAGACACTCCTCGGGTAGAACCGGCTTAGGGTTCCCGGATGGCCGGGTTAGCCGGATGAGTAGGGCTCTGGAGCCGTCTTGGTCTTGTAGGTTGTGATCGCTGAGGAAGAGATGATGATGATGATGGTACGGTCATCGAGGGCAGTACAGGTGCTGTCCAATCAGAAACTGAAATTGGTGCGGTGTCCAAAAAGACAAAGAGGTCCGGGAGTTGCCTGGGTGCATGCAGTAGGAAGGAGGATGCGTTTTTCCAAATAATTAGGTGAAACGGGTATCCCCAGCGGTATGATGCTCCTGAGGAGTTGATCTTCTCCAGAAGGGGTTTAAGGATCCGCCGCATCTGCAGAGTGCGTCTCGATAGATCTGGAAGGATTTGGATGGAGGCGCCATCAAAGTCGAAGGGGCCCGATTCCCACGCTTTACGAAGGATCTGCTCTTTAACAGAATAGAAATGGACCCTGCACAGGGTATCTCTCGGAATGGAAGCATCCGCGCGTAGTCGTTGTATTCGATGAACGCGATCAAGCTCCATCTCTGCGGTGGGTGCCCTGCCCAGAGTTTTATTCAGAATGGATTTGACGGTATGTTGCAGCTCTGCGTTAGAGGTGGCTTCTGGAATACCTCTCAGCTTGATGTTGTTTCGCCTGCTTCTGTTCTCTAGGTCATCTTGGTGAAACATCAGGTCCCTCAGGCACTGATCCTGACCAGCCCTGGCAGACTCCAATTGCGCCACACGGCTCTCCAGCGCATCGTGTGCCTCTGCAGTGGCATCAATCCTGTTAGAGAGGGTAGAGATAGAGTCTTTAACCTCCCTCTGTTCAGATCGAAGGAGCTGTTGCATTTGAGCAGAAAATTGCAGCCAGTCCTGTCTCGTGGGCAGCGCTGCTAGGAGAGCCGAGGTTTCAGCCGCAATTCACCTCCGTTTTGAATTCCCCCTCTGAGTGCAGAATGCCACTCTGCTCCATCCGTCATCGAGTCCTCCGTTATAGCTGGACTCTGGGCGGGTGATGACTGCGGTGTCGAGCAGGAGGAAGGGCTGTGTAGCCGCGGTTCTCTAGAGACAGTGCTCATGACGTCACTCGGGGAGCTCGTGGAGGCCAAACGGACGGCGCCATACTGTTTTTTCCCCCCGGAGCTGCCGCCGGAGCTTTTTGCGGCTTGAAGAACTTGGGCAGCGGCGGTTTGACCGGCTTGGCATCCCGGCCCGTCTTCTTAGTCTTCTTGGACATTTTGGATTGTGTGGGTAGTGTTGGATCGGGTGAGTACGGTCGGCTGAAAGTTAAAAGGTAGCGGAGCTCCTGTGAAGCACGTCTTCACTCGGCCATCACCAGGACACGCCCCCTACAGTAGTTCTTCTATCGGATTGGACTACACAGGCCAGCCTTTGCTCCCCAAGTGCATAACTGAGCCTTTGTCTGCACATGACCCTGTCACCAGTTCACTGTTTTACCTTCCTTGGATCACTTTTGGTAGTTCCTGAGCACTGCAGACTAAGAACATCCCACAAGAGCTGCGGTTTTGGAGTTGCTCTGACCCAGTCATCTAGCCAACACAATTTGGCCCTTGTCAAAGTCGCTTAAATCCTTACACTTACCCATTTTTCTGCTTCCAGCACATTCACTTCAGGGACAGCCTGTTCACTTGCTGCCTAATATATCACACCCACTTCCAGGTGCCACTGTAACGAGATAATCAATGTTATTTACTTCACCTGTCAGTAGTCATGTTATGGCTGACTGGTATATGTGTCTGAAGTGTAACTCTATAATGGAGCAATGCAGGTTGTAGACATATGCCATGTATCAAGCCACTTCATATAAATGTGTTGGCTATCTGTATTAAAAGGATGGCTTGTAAGAGCTAGTACTTCCAAGCATCTGTTCCAATGTGTGCCTGTAAATGCAGTCACAGAGATTTTCAATGAATTGTAAAAGCTTTTGTCATCCACACAGAAAATCATGGAATATTTTGTTCTAGTATTTAATAGTGCTGTTTCTGATGATATATTATATACTGTAATATATTAGTTATTGAAAAGCATGCTTGACAATTTTTGTCAACAACCAGGACAATTTCCCAGAGCTAGAACGCCAATACACCTAAAATATACAAATGGAGATAAACATATGGTATCCAAATTGTATGATATGTTTTTGTCTCAGATGTATCCATCACTCCCGTACTATACTAAAGCCTGGGAACGAGAATTAGGACATGTACTTACAGAAGGGGAATGGAATAAGATTTTTTTCTTAACTTTTAAGTCAAGCATCTCCGTTATGATACAGGAGAGAAATTTTAAAATATAACGAGATGGTATAGATGCCCAACAAAACTATATAAGATGAATCCTAAAAACTCTAAGCTGTGTTGGAGGTGTATTGGGGAAGAGGGGACAATGTTGTATATATGGTGGTCATGTCAGTTGATAAGAACGTACTGGAAATCGATCCTGGAGATAGCACAACACTTAACAGGGCTATGTATACTAGAGATACCTGAGGTTGCATTGTTGTCATTACACCATGGCTCAATTTCAGCATTGAGAAAAGGACTATTGGATCCGATATTGGCAGCAGTAAGGGCAGCAATACCAAGGTATTAGAAGCCAACAAGTATTCCCCAGGTGTCGGAGTGGGTAGCGGAATTAAACAACACTATGCAATTGGAGGAGCTTACTGCCCGCTTCCATGAAAGATATATGTTGTTTTTTGAGAGGTGGAGCCCGTGGAGGGAGTTTATTAGCTCACCTATAGAGCTGGATGCATTGGAGTAAATGGGAGGTTGTATGTGTTTTTTAATTGTGTGTTTAACTAATTGATTTTCATAATGTTATTTGTAGTATGTAAGTAAACTAATAAAAATATATTTAAAAAAAAAATACAATTGGAGTCTGTTTTTCTTTTTAACCATTTTGGTTATATATGTAATACACTAAAATTTGTGAGACCAGAGTTTTTCAAGAAGAGGAGGGAACCTCTAACCCTACATTGAGGGTAGGTAGGTACCATCAAAAGTACCGCAAATATAATTAAGAAGAATAATTGACATGGGCACCACTTATACTGTAAGTATTCCTAATTGTTTTCCAAATACTCATAAGTGGCACTTAATTTCATTAGAAACGGTTCTGGGTACACTTGAACCCCAAAACGTTTCAGCTAATTCTTAGATTGCATTGATTAGTTCTTTAATTCTGCAATAATTGATCCAAACTTGCTATACATTTAAATAGACATAGCCACTATGGAGAGAAATATCTTGCTCAGATGAAACCACAATTAACCACTAAGTAACAGTTTATTATACAGTAGCATTACACCAAGTCATTTTGATCACCATTACCACTCCTGATGTGCAATTCTTTATAAATTCCAATTGGCTTTGATCTATTAGGACTGAGCCTTGTGTATACTGTTCCTGTTTAGGGAGGACTATGATATGTTTACTTGAGGTCATCATGTGACCCTCTAAAGCTGGATATCACATCAGGTGTAAATTTATGATAAGCAATTTGCTACATAACTATTATATCAGCAAGCATTGTTGAGGCAGTGGATCCATGACTGTGGACAGAGAAGTCTACTGGGCTTTAACATGTGTTGTTGCCATGTTAATTAGTATATTCTCTTTCTGTAAACACTTTCCATCTGAATAGTTTTCTCCCTGGATTCAACTTAAGTATTTTTTTAATTCTATTAAGACTAATTCCCAGTCAATAAGAAATCAATGTAATTGGGTAGTGCCATGAAATGCGTCTATAACAAGCCATATTTGATTTTCTTTCTACCAACTTTACCATTATTGTTATGGAAGATTCTAAAGGTGGTCCTATGTGGATAGAAAAGTCATGCTGCTATGTCTACATCTCAGGCTGTTCTGTTTGGGCAAAGCTCTTTTTGGGTAGTTTCAAAGCTTGCCTGTCCTTTCCTGCCTTTTGAACATTCACATTGACTAAATAGACAGCCCATCATAGTGATTGGGCTAATAGGGTGCTGCAGTTCTAAAATAGGTATAAAGCTGGTATAAAGTACATATACAATGTTTTGTCCTTTCAGTTTTAAAATAGGGCACCTATTCCCTTACCCCCTCTCCCTTCATTGTTTCTACTTTGTAAAACTGTCTCACCACCCTGATAGTTGACTGGAACCTGAAAGAAGTTGGCAGTGTACACTACCCATAAATGTCTGTGACCACCACATCAACTTACATCTATTGCCCAACTGTTTAAAAAAACTTCCAGGATGGTGAGGTGGGTTTTACACAGCAGAGAATGAGGGGAGGATGAAAAGAATGTAGGAATGGGGAATGCAGCACTAAACAGTACAACAACATATTTAAAGAGGCTCTATGATCATACTGATTGATACACGAAATCAGATCACGGAAAAATGTAAAAGAAAACTATGGGGTAAGCGTTTTCCCCCATAATTCTCTTTATGGTCATGGGGGGACATATACTAACCTCCTCCCGTGACCCAAAGCTCAGTATATAGTGGGCTATTGCCTGCGATATACTTAGAGCACCGCAGCCGGGACAGATCCCGACAATTCTGCCGAGATCCAATCAGCTGCGTGAGTGACAGCTGGCTCTGCCTATCTAGAGGTAGAACCGGCTGTGCCCGCCTCTCCCCCATCCATTCCTCCACTCAGCACTGTAGGATCGGAGAGTGGGGGGGAATCCCTGCGGGGAGCAGTGACTGCCAATCACCTCTCTCTGCAGGGAGATGATCAGGAAGTGAGTGAGTGATGGTATGTGTTCGCTCACTGCCCGATCAAAAGAGCCTACGCGTGACAGTTTATTTGTCACAGGTCAGCTGAAACTAGGAGGATGAGTAGAAATCACTCACCTCATAGTTCTACTTTAAAACAAGCTCAATAACTCTGGTGGGGTGACTCCCGCACAGCAAGGTTTCCCTCAACGGGTACCAAACAGTAGCTGGTTTACAGAAGGGAGTGCCAGAGCAGAAACAAATGAAAAAGTCTACGATCATTTTTATTTATTGATAAAGACAAACAAAGTGTTTTGAGGGCAAAACCACTCCCCCTTCATCAGGGCTTCATCAAGGCTCAACACAGGATAAACTTGGACACAGAGAAAAGTAACCACATGGGCTGTAAAGTGATGCTCTTTACTAAAGCTCGTACTGAAAATGTGCTCCCTCCAGTATTTGTCTTTTGGGTCATGGCACCACGGATTCACTGACTCTAGTAGCAGTGATTTACTATGACAGCACTAATTAACGAGAAAAACAGTTATGCACATTTAATGGAGAGGCTTTTGATATTAACATGTAGACTATCATTGATGTGCTGCTTTCTAAAAATGCTACTCACCTGATGGTCTTACTGATCCTACTGCTTTAATACCTAGAAACACTGACCCAGAACATGTATGCAGGAATTCTGATTGTTCTAATCAGTAACTCATATTAGGCTAGAATAGCAACCAGTCAGCTAACATTTTTAGGAGGAGGTCAGCAATGACAGCCCCCATTGTTCTCTAATGACAGATTTTTGTTAAGGCATAAAGGCCTTTGCTTAGGATTTATTAGCAGGCATTACCTGTAGTTGTCAGGGGATAGCAGAAACAAAGCAAGTCACCTGTAATCTCTGAGTAAATTGCAAATAATATTAGCAAGTGTGCAAGCACACATCACATGAGAATGAATCTCATTGATAGCTAGCTGAAAGAAATGTGACGTCAATCAGTTGAGCTAAGAAATAATACAAATAGGAATTTAATTCTCCCCGCCCTTTCCTTGGTTCTCAAAAGAAAAAAAAGTCACTCGGCTTCTGTACTCAGCAATCAGTGCTGGTATTAATACGTCTCACCCTGGTGACTAACACTCACTTCTGGGTATTTAAGAGATAGAACAAAAGATTCACTCATTGTTAGAACTTGCTAGACAAAGGGCTGATCTCACCTACCAAGATGTGTTTTAGCAAGTGTGCAAGATGTATCGGCTCTTTGCTACTAACTTTGGCGATCCTGTGCATTGTGGCGAATATCTTATTATTTTTTCCTAATGGAGAAACACAATGGTCCAGGGAAAACCAATTGTCCAGATATGTGTGGTTTTTCCATGGAATTGGAGGAGCCGGACTTGTTGTAAGTATTATATGTTTCTGCTTTAAAATTTCAGTTATATTAGTGATTAATAGCAAACTTTTCAATTTCCTTGACACATGTTTTATTCTGTTCATTACAGTGCCAGCATAACATTTTCTTAATTTTATTATGATTTAGACCAACTTTACAAACAATTTTCCTAAGTTTTAAAACCTTTACAAAACTAAGTTCACTAAGCTTAGTGGATAAGGTGAAGTTGTGCTGATTTCAATCATCCAATTAGGTGCGAACAAATTTTTTTTTTTAACTCTGCTTGCCCATGATTGAGTATTCTGTGCAAAGCTTACTGCAGACTCACTTTAAAAAAAGAAAATTCACTTTGAACATGCTCTACTCTTTGTCTGGGGTAAAATGTCTCTAGACATTTAACCCCAGTTGGTTGGTTTACTAAAGGAATAGCACATGTACAATTAGTTTAGTGAATGAGGTGAAGAGCCTCTACTCCTTTAGTAAATGAGTCCCAGTGCCTTCCAAGGTTAGTTGATGTAACAGAGTACTAGCAATAAAACTATTTACTTAAATCCATAGTTCAAACCTCAGTTTTGGTAATATCATAATAATTGTACCGTATAGCTGTCCATTTATATTTTACTTCACACAGTGGCGTCACAAGGGGGGTGCAGGGGGTGCGGCGCGCACCCGGGTGCCATCAATGGAGGGGTAACACCAAAATGACTGACAGTCATTTTGGTGTTACCCCCAATGAAAAGTCGGGCACTCGGTCATAGACCGAGAGCCCGACAGTATCAGGAGAGAGGAGGGGACCCGGCGGCATACCGCATTCCACCAGATGAACGTCCCCTCCTCTCTCTGTCGGCGTCCATCACCAAGATGGACGTTGGCAGTCGTCAATAAGATGACCGCAAATGCGCGACAACGTCATTAAGCTAAAATATGTGTTAATCATGGGTCAAAGCTGGGTCATGGTTGTATTATTTTCCCTAATTATAACACTAAAAAATGTATGGAACTTGTATTAAATTAGTCCACATTGTTATTAGAAAAGTACCTTAGGACCCCATGTTATGGTTTTTCATATACCCATTTTTTGCTGTACCGCAGATCTCAATGTAGTAATTGTAAAGGTCAACGGAATGGGTCAGAAAAAATGCATTGTTTTGAGAAGGTTGTGTAGCAGGGTGTAAGAAAAAATCCTACATTTTGTCAGCCAAGCCAATATAATTGTTTAAATAATGCAATTCACCTAAAACTCGTCAACCCAACTCATGTCAATGCATACATCATGGTGTAAAATAGCTCTGAACATTTCAAATGTAATATGTAGGCTCTCAGAAAGATTATATTCTCCAAAACAATGAAGTGTAATCATATCGTGTCACCTGCTGAAAGTTTGACTCATGGAGCTACCATGACATTGTCCTGATCTGTCATGTTGATGCTTGTTGATAAAACTGGATTCAACTAAACACTAAACATAGAATGTGTATTTGCCCGTAGACATTACTTGAATAGTAACTTTCAAAAAGGGTGTAGTAAAAAAGGGAACATGCAATTTGCAAACATCCCCAAACTGTAATTTAATATTGTGCTTCTGGGCCACACCAAGGACAAGAAAACAATCTGTCATTGTGCTTTGGAAACTATTAAATGTCTTGAAAGGTTTGGTTTAGAAAGATTGGGTTTGTAAAACACAATAAAAATAACTTTTTCTTAGGCATGAAAGCAACATAGACTGCACATAGACAGTGGTTTCAGCAGTTTGGGTAGGTTGAATACTGTATAAGCATATTTCAGTAGGTTTCCAAACGCAACTCATACTGAAACTCCTTAAAAAGTGGAGGAGGCAATGCTTAGAATGAGTCATATTTCATCAGAACTGCCACACATAAACTATCAATGGGCTATCATTTAAGACATCATTCTCATGGGAGGCTGTTTAATTAGTGTGGTCAGAAACTGGTTATTTATGTAGACAGGTAATGGCTATTTTAGGGTTTTATTTTCATAATGTATACAGAATCAGTGAACTCACTGTTGCTGCAGTCATGTCATCAATGTAACTTCATAAAATCTATTTAACAATAAAAACATACAAGTCATTCATCTTAGAATCTTATCGAAATTCCCTTTTAGAGTTAATTACATCTATGTAGTACAACAACCTCTCTGGTTAGATATGAGTTAAATAGATACCCTTACTTTTTGCAGTTGTTGGTACATCTAATGGAGATAGTAATGAGATTGCACTATCCAGTTATCATGTGTGTCAGCTTTAGAACAAATATAGAGGGAAGTCAGTCTCCAAGAAAGATAGCTTGTGATAGATCTATCCTTTGGATTGTGACCCCAGAGCTAAGCTTCCAAGTTTATGCAGAGCTTTGCATCGCCTGGAAGATGTGCTGGCCTAAAGTGATTCGGATCATGTCTGTGCATCCATCTGTCCTCTGAAGTTTTTAGACTGCCTTAGATGAGAAAAGCTGACTGAGCAATTCTGAACAAAAGATTCTCACATCATTTTTTATCTGAAAATAGATTTTAATTTGATAGATTTGTTAATTTTTCCCTTAAATTAAGTTTGTCATGAGAGTGATGGATTACCATAGTGTACTTATTTGTGGGCAGAAAATATTGAAATGTATTTGTCCGGGAATCCGCCAGGCATCTAGCATTTTCAGAAGGTCAGCGATGGCAAACCCCTAATTTTATCCATGGCAGGTTTACTTCAAAGAATATAAAAAGATAAATTGATCTAGTTTGCCTGCTATTCTGCTGATTTGCATCAGATTTCAAAGGTTCACTCATCTTTATTTCCTTATGGGATTGTATATATTTCTCCTTTGTTGGCGGGTTTTAAAATTAAACTACTGATGAACAGATAGATGTGCACATATTCCCTAAACTGACCTTGAAAAATGTTTCAGAATGTATGTTATGCTGGAATTAGTAGTAACTGCAGCAACTGTCTTGACATCTGAATCTGAATTTCTATGTGTCATAGTGGGTTGGGTTGATTTTTAACCTATCCTACAATCTTCTTGTGTAGTTGGTGCTCAATACCTGGCTGGTAAAAAAATTATATCATCAGATTTTGGAAAGCCAACATAGAAAGAAGATCTGGGTGCTTAGAACCGTTTGACCACTTCCTTGTCCACAGTATGTGCATTAGTAAGCCTGCTTAACACTCACTTATATTTAGCTGGTTACCCAACTTGCAGTGAACTGTAGATTCTTAAGTATTATCAGATTATCTCCTAGAAAAGCATTAGCCAACTTGGCTATTCTGTCACAGAAGGACTGTAGTGTTAAATGAAAAGAAATAAGAGGAACATAGAGGATTTTGTTGCTGACCGCTATTTCTGAAATTGCTAGCTGCCTTGCTGTCATACTGACCATAAAGGGCAATACTTGAGTCACAGGCCTGGAACATGTATGCAGAGAAGGACTTCTGGCTTTCCTCTGACTTTCCTGACCTTTTTTTCCCTCTAAGGCTGGCTATACACTTCTCTATTTTTCTCATTCAACCCTCGGGCTAAATGAAAAAAAAAATAGAACAGATTCATCCATCAACATTACGAGTGTATCAATTGAGGAATCCCTGCTGTTTGCATTGTATTCTGACATTGGCTGCCGGCTTTGGTTGTATGAAGATTTTCCAGCCAGCTCCTTCGATCAGCTGATCAAGGAATGCCGGACGAAATTCGCACAGTATGTGCCGCTCTTCCTCAAGAATCGGCCAAAATTTGCACAGTGTATGGGCACCCTTAGCCAACTTTCTTATGCTGCTCCTTCCTATCCCACAGACTGGCTAGATATGATGGACACACAATGAATGCCGAGCCAGCGGTTAAGACTTCCCCACTTTGCTTTACTAGATCTAAAAAAGTTGGGAAATTAATTGTCCTATTTAGCTAGCAGTCTGCCTAGGTGTATGCACCTGGTAAGCAATATGATGTGTGGTTAGCTTTGTGCAGCCGTTGTCAGCGTTGCCATCCTAGGTCATTGCCTAAATTCGGTATTCAGAAATCTGGCCCTGGTCATACAATGTTCTTACATTATTCTACTTTGTAAATGTTTTGTACTCTGCTAATGACGCAGCAGACACATACAGACAAATTTGTTGGTGTTCTTCCATAAAACAAAATCAGATTTTGTCTGAAATATGTTTAAACTGATCTAAGTATTTGGCATCCATCATTGTTTATTCCATATATAATAGAAATCAGACTTTGCTTGTGATTTTTTATTCAACAGAATATTTAAAAATAAATAAATAAATAAATAAATAAAACAAATGAAAAGCATATGCACAAAGATGACTGGAACCATAATCAATTTTTTTGTTGAACAACCTTTCGAAGGCAATCACTGCAAACAAGCAATTTCTGTAGTTGGTACAGTAGTTTGGCCCACTCTTCTTGAGCAACCTGCTCCAGCTGTCTCAGGTTTGAAGGGTGCCTTCTCCAGACGGAATGTTTCAGCTCTTTCCATAGATCTACGATAGGATTCCAATCAGGGCTCACAGAAGCTCACTTCAGAGTAGTTTTCTTCCTAGCCATTTTTGGTTGACTCATTATTCTGTTGGAGGGCCAATGGCCTGCTACTGAGACACAGCTTTCTGACACTGTGCAGTAGGTTTCATTCCAGAATTCCTTGACAGTCTTGAGATTTCATTGTGCCCTACACAGATTCAAGGCACCCCATACCAGATGAAGCAAAGTAGCTCTAAACCATAACTGAGCCTCCTCCATGTTTCAC
Source organism: Nanorana parkeri (assembly GCF_000935625.1). Lineage (NCBI taxonomy): Eukaryota > Metazoa > Chordata > Amphibia > Anura > Dicroglossidae > Nanorana > Nanorana parkeri. The sequence goes on along the minus strand of NW_017308642.1, from coordinate 91,443 downwards.
AGTAGGTACTGTGCTCTTTTGTTTGAAAGCTTATTTTTTTCATCTGTGAGGGTGGCTTCACGGAAAGCTACAGTTTTTACTTGTGTTCAATGTACATTCTAACAGAAGCATTGTGGCTTGTCAGTATACATTTTAGTAAATTCCAGTCTGGCATTTTTCAAGTTTTTTTTTCTGGCTTTTCACTCACCTCATAGTTCTAGCCGACCTTTGGCAATGAGACTGTCACAGGTCGGTTCAGTAGATCGGGAGGTGAGCGAACACATACCGGCATTCGCTCACCTCTCGATCCTGTCACGGCTCTCTCCGGGAGGGGCTGTATTCCCCCCTCCCCGCTCCACCAGCGCTGACTGGCGGAACGGACAGGGGAGGGGGCGGGTACAGCTGGCTCTGCCTCTAGATAGTCAGATCCAGCTGTCAGTCACGCAGATGGGCGAATTCCGGCACAATTGTCGGGATCCGCTTCAGCTGCAGTGTACCGAGAGCGAGCAGTCTCATTATACCGCGAGCTACAGCTCACAGTATACTGAGTCTAGGGTGACGGGAGGACGCTAGTTTGTGTCCTCCCATTACCCTAAGGAGAACTATGGGGAAAAGACTTAACCCCATAGTTCTCCTTTAAGCCCACTGTTGCTCAAAAAAGTTGATGGTGAGATAAATCAGACACTGATGTACCTTGACCTTGGAGTTCAGCTTGTATCTCTTTTAAAGTTTTCCTTGTCTCTTTGTGTACCATTCGCTTTATACTTCTGTTTAATCTGGGGGCGAATTCCATCTTGCAGTATTGTCTAGGGAGGTGGACTACGCTCCTATGGTTCTTAAAGGAAAACTATGGGGTCAGGGCTTTTCCCTATAGTTATCCTAATGGTCACGGGAGGACACAAACAAGCGTCCTCCCGTGACCCAAAGCTCAGTATACCGTATACTGAGACGCCGCAGCCGGGACGGATCCCGACAATACTGTCTGGATCCACCCAGCTGCGGGATTGACAGCTGGCTCTGCCTATCCAGAGGCAGAGCCAGCTGTGCCCGCCCCCTCCCCCATCCGTTTCGCCAGTCAGCGCTGGAGGATCGGACAGGAGAGGGGGGAATCCCTGCAGGGAGCAGTGAGTGACAGTCACGGCTCGCTGCAGGGATAGATCGAGAAATGAGCGAGCGATGGTAAGTGTTCGCTCACTTCCTGATCTACTGAGCCAACCTGTGACAATGAAACTGGCTCAGATTATGAGGCTGAGTGAAAATCACTTGCCTCATAATTCTCCTTTAAACATCCTAATAATAATATCTGCAATTGTCACAGCTGCTTGAAGATGGTCCCACAGCATTTATTTTTGACATGCAATTTTCTTTTTGGTTTCCTCTCACTCTCTCTCCTTTGCTTTCTCTGGTCCATGTTCAGTGTACTGCATGCAATAATATCAAACAATGATACCATTTAAATATGCTGACTGACTGATTACAAGATCAAAGACATGTGTGATACTAATTGCAGAAGCAGTTAAATTGAAATACCCCTATGATCCAATTATTTATCATCTTTCCTAGGGGTACCAATTCTGTCCAGGGCATTTTGGAATATCTTTGTAGATGAAGCACAGATCTCTCTTCTCACACTTTCTTTGCTTTTCCATATACAAAAGACAGAATATATATATATATTTTTTTAGATTTCATCACTGTTCAGGAGGAATAAGGAACTATTTCAATGAGTTGTAAGAACAAATCTGTTGACGTCTGTAATGGTGCAATGATCATATAAAATAATGCTTAATTTTTAATTATCCTATGAATTGAACTTGTTGTCTTAGATGCTGCTCCCAGCTTTTGTGTTCATTGGCATGGAAGGAGAGGATTGCTGTGGATGTTGTGGCCATCAGACCTGTGGTAGAAGCTGCGCAGTAAGTTTGTTAGGCTATCTTTGGAGAGATTTGTTGGTTCTCATTCAGTACTGAACTCAAGATATAATTATTATTATTACTCTACCTTTCAGATGCTTGGATCTGTTGTGGCTGCATTAATCGGAATTGCTGGTGCTGGGTACTGTCTCATCATTTCTGCCCTGGCCTTGGCTGAAGGTCCCTTTTGTCAAACAAATTCAGGGTGGACTTATCCCTTTGCAAATACTAACGCAAAGTATGTATCTGGTTCTAGATAACTGTATTCAGTTTTCTATCATGTATATATATTAAATAGCTGTAACTATAGAACAAGGTAGACTTTCAGTGTGCTCAAGAGATTGTTAGGCTCTGGACCTTGTTCTATTCAGGCCATCAACACCTGCTCACATTGTTAATAACAAAAGGGTATCTATAATTTAGAACATGAAAGCAATTATCTAAAAAGACATCAAACTTATGCCATGAAAACATAGCCTTTTTTGTCCCATGAGTTATTACAGTTACTTGGACTGATCCTGTAACCTTTGTTGGCATTTATACTAAAATGTACAGGTAGTGTTCAAATATAGTCTATTACTAGCTGTCCACATGATAGCACCTCCAAAGATTAGTGAGCCCACACCTGAATATATCTGAAAAATATTGGATCATGGAGTAAACAGTACTTGCAAATCCCTATCTGTTTTTTTAATAAATGTTCTTTTGAGCCGCCAACCTCCAAAGCTTTCTCTTTTTTAACTGCAGCTGACCCGATGTGCAAAGATTTTCTTGATAACAGTTATCCACCAATACCAGACTTCTGTAAGAGGCCCCCCAGACCCCTCACATGGGTACCGGCCATACCCCCCTGATGGTGGTGTTCTATCAAAGTTTGTGACTACGTTAGAATGTGTGAACGGTGACGTGGTCACACATTTTGATGTAATCCCGCCCATTTTTTTTTGCAGTGGAATTTGTGACCGCCAATAGGTGAAGCATTCCAGCGCTTTCCCAGCTGTTCCAGGGTAGATCGGCATCACAGATCGTATGTGCAGTAGAACCAATCTGCCCTGAAACAGCTGATCAGTCCTGAAATGTCACTTCTATCCAGCTGCGATCTCACATTACACCGCACTCACAAAGTCGGATAGAAGTGGCATTTTAGGACCGATCAGCTATTCCAGGGCAGATCGGTTCTTCTACACATATGATTTGTGATGCCGATCTGCCCTGGAACAGAGGACAAAGCGTTGGAATTCTTCACCTATTCCACCGCCGAAAAACTGGGCGAGATTACGTTAAAATGTGTCACCACGTCACCAGTCACACATTGTAACGTGGTCTCAAACTTTGATAGAACAGAGGCTCTGTTTGTAATAATTTAATCAGAGAAATAGATTATAATAGGGAACATTACAGTGTAATATTCCCAATTATAATCCACTTGTCTAATTACATTACAGCAGACAACCCTCAGAAAAATACCAATTGATCTACCAGAAATGCCCTCAGCTTCTACAAGCTGGACTGACACAACACAGTATTTATGACTACTGTTGTCAGCCCTGCCCATCCTCTTTCGCTAAACCATTCAACCATTTCCACTCTCCCATCTTTAAAATATAAAGGCTGATTATTCTATCATCCAAGACAAGAACTGAAAGTGCTCCTTGAGATAATACAGGAAGTTCACACAGGACAACTCTAAATGACATGATCAACAGGATTGTTTCATACTTACCAAACAGATACTGTATAACAATAAAATTCCAATAGTATATTTAATGGACCAAAAGGGGGCAAATTAGCAGAATGTATTGTTAGGATTTACATACAGTACATGTTTGTTAAGCATTATATTTAGAAAGTAGTATTTGCAGAAAATGACATTATACTGTATAATCAAGAACATTTCATATCTAACTAAAATTGTTGTATTGCAGCTATCTGAGCGATCACTCCACATGGTCCCAATGCAATGAGCCCCGTAATGTTGTAGTGTGGAATGTCACTTTATTCTCCATCCTGATTGGCCTGTCTGCAATCGAGATCATTTTATGTTTGATTCAGGTCATCAATGGTTTAATTGGTGGAATATGTGGTGCTTGCTGTGGCCAACAGAAGTCCCAGGTAATTAAAATTCAAGTTTTCATTTATATTATTTGGTGTAATATAATGTTTTCTATTTAAAGAGCTATACCTAGCAAGTTATTTTACTGTTACTGAAGCAGTCAAAGTGAACCTGCCATATCCACCAAATTTTGTATACTAAGATTACTGGTACGGTGGAAACACCTGGTGGTGCCTGCAATATCCTGTGCTTGTCTTCGGATCATCTGGGGTAGGACCTTGCAGCTCGATATCTCACTGAGATTATGTTCCCACCTTCTCCTGTTTCTGTATGAATAGATGTTTATTAAAGATTATCATTTACAACATCTCACAAAATTAGCAGGCAAAGATAGTTTTGACATAACTGGAATTTAAGAATGAACATTACACACAATGTAGTGATAAGAGTGTAGCAATTTACAGATTTTATGAGTAGTATGGTTATCATGGTAAAGTTTCATGATCTAGCAAAGTGGATCACTGCTGCAACATATATCATTAAAGTTGGGTGGTGGGCTTGTGAATATGAACCCTCTTTTATTAGAGGTCAGAGCTTCTAGTGGCCCCTGAGATGTTTACATCTGACTGTTAAATGGGAAAATGTTTTGAATACCTAATGAAGGGACATAATCTCAAATTTGGTAACCTGCCTTTTATTGGTAGGCACATTCTTTTGCACTTTTTCGTTTGATCAAAGTGAAATTTGGGGTTTAAACTAGAGCTACCTATGAAATATACATTAAACATGTATACAATATTCCATGTATGGTAGCTGCAGTTTTCACATCAGGTGAAATGTCATGATTTATTATTGTAGAAATATAATCACCATAATTTCTTCTTGGATGACTATATTGACTCGCATATACGTTCCAGTAAGATATAGAGGTGTATTCATAACAAATTTGGAGACCTATTCATCCTGAGAAACTGCATGTATGTTCTTTCTGTGTGAATGTAAGCAAAAACAAAATGTTATTAGTATATTTTATTTTCAAGTTGAATATAATATCAGGAAAATACTGCATTATGGCCCCTAGATGGCACTAAGGAGGATAAGAAATAAATACTTATGTCCTGTGTTCCTCAGCTCCATCTGGTGGTCATAATGTGGTATTTTCCTGATATTACAATAGACCTTGAAAGAAAATAAACGAACTGCAATTTTTGCCTACATTTGCCAAACACGCACGTACACAGAGTTTCGCAGAACGAAAGCCTCCGCAAATGTTTCATAAATACACCCGATAGTGTAATGTGCTGGGGCTGCATAGACCACCATTATTAAGGCATGAACGGCATATGTTTCTACATGTTGGTAGACACCACCATCTGTTCTGTTGCTGCAGCTCTCTCTTATTTGCCCAAATACCAGATGCTATATGGTTTAAATATTCATTCTAGCCTTTATCATTGGACAAAAATAATTTTAGTTTGGGAGCCTATGCATTATTTGTTATGCTATTCACAAAAAATATTTCCATACAATATCAAATTTGGCAGATAGCCTGGGAAAGGTGGAATTATACTTTGAGATCCATGTTATATGTAGTACAAATCACATATTTATTGACTTTTTTTTTACTTTACTTTTTTTATTTTGCAGTCATATGCATGCTGATGGTAGGATCCAGAAGATGTGGATATAAATAGAAGATGGGCCATTTTATTTAAAATGTTTCACTTGTAAATATAAATGTACAGAATTCAGTATTTCATAAGTGTGTTCCTTGGACATGTAAAATGTACATTTTTATAATAAAATGATGAGCTATTTAATAATGAAGCAGATGCTGAGGTTGACAAGCTTTATTAAATAAATATAACTCCACTTTGTCACTTTAGAATGCTTATAGTACAGTGTTTGAAGTATTTATGTAGTATTGCAATGTTACTGGACAATTATATGCAAGACAATTACAAGAGTGATTGTGATTTTATACATTGAGTTATTAAACATGTATATCCTTCCACCTGAGTATCTATTGTTTTCTAAGTAACTGCTGTATTATAGCATTATGTCATCCTCTGCTTTGTTCTTCAAGAAGAACTCCAGTCTGTGTTATTTATAATAACTAAATATTATTATTATTATTTATTATTCAGATTTAAAGCGCTCCAACATTTTGTACAGTGCTTTACAATAAAGGGAGACAGTACAGTTACAATACAATTCAAAACAGTGAATGAGAGTTACAATCAAAAAGGGAGGGACAAGTGATACCAAAGGTGGTAGCTGTCTGGGGATGCGTTGTATGAGAAAGTAACATTTCACTTGTTAAGGTAGAGGTGGGATAGACTTCCTGAAGAAATAGGTTTTTAAGAATCTCCTAAAGGTTGACAGAGTAGGAAATAGACATACAGGTTAGGGTAGGGAGTTTCAGAGGATAGAATACACTCTGGAGAAGTCCTGGAGGTGAGCATGGGTGGAGGTGACGAGAAGCTGGAGAGCAGGAGGTCTTGGGAGGAGCAAAGATGATGGTTTGGGTGATATTTTAACATGAGGTTGGAGATGTAGTGGGTGGAGTTGTGGATGGTTTTGTACATTGTTGTTAGTATTTTAAATTGTATTCTTTTGGTGATTCAAAGCCAGTGGAAGGATTGGCAGAGAAGGGTGACAGATATTGAGTGGTTGGTGAGGTGGACGAGTCTGGTATCAGCATTCATGATAGACTGAAGGGGGGATAGTCTGCATAGAGGTAAGCCAAGGTGCTCTGTGAATGGAAAAGGGGAGATACTGTCACTTAGCCGCCTCTCCTTCGCTCCCCTCCCCACCATTCTTTTCTTCTCCCCTCCCCTCTCCTCTCTGCTTGCAAGGCATTTTGTGAAGAGGAGGAATGAGAGCTAGTGACAGGGATGATTTAAACTAGGATTTGTACAGTAACCAGCAGTTATCTACATATAGGATAGTCTTTATTAGAGGTATTGCAATGTACTAGTATCGGTATTGGTATCGGTGCCGATACCAAGTATTTGGGAGAGTACTCGCCCAAATGCTCCGATACCTTTCCCGATACCAGAACTTCCAGTCAGAGGAAGATTTCCTCTGACTGGCAGTGCCATGGGGAACATGAAGTCGGCTTCCAGGGCAATCAAGAAGCTGTGCAGCGAGTAATAACCCACTGCCCGGCTTCCCGATTGCCCTGGAAGCCGACTTCATGTTCCCCATGGCACTGCCAGTCAGAGGACATACATTACCTGTTGCCCGGCTTCCTGATTGCCCTGGAAGCTGGCCCCATGCCAGCGGACGCAAGGGTATTGGTACTCATATCGGTGAGTACCGAAAGCAAAATGTCGATACTCGTTACCCAAAAACCGGTATCGGTGCCTCCTTAGTATTTACCTTGTGGTGTTTCCAAAAATACATTTTCCTGGAGTTCCCCTTTAAAATAGTGTTACAATGAATCATGCTTACTAACTCTTGACTAAAAAACATAAATATATTCTAATGTATCATTTTTTTACATGTATAAAATAACAATAACCCAAGCATAAAACAAAATAGTCCAACATAACATTAAGCAATTAGCTCAATCCTGTGTGCTGTGATGTACTCCTTCTCATAACCCGTGACAACAGCAGAACTTATTTCCCCTCATGCAATCTCCAATCATTAGTCCCTGTTCTGCTTCCCCAGTCTAACCATTAAAAGTGTGATCTCTGTAACTTACAGTTGCAATGAGATGTCAGTAACTCCCAATATCAGTAGAGTTGGCAGACAGTTGACTCAATCCATATGACACCCTGAAGATCGATGAGAAGTTTAATCCAAACTGTGCAGATCTTTACAACAGAAAAGATAGGCTAGGTCAAAAGATCATAATGTGATCCACACAGCAAAGGACATGTGGCTGAGATGTAGACTAGAATATAATGAAGAAGGGTGGAGCCTGGAGAGAAAAGCATGAACTATGGGGAGGGGTGGAAACAAATATAAACATTAAAGGCATATCACAATGCATGTGTAACATGACAGTGCCAAAAGCAATCTTATTTCTACTTCGACCAACCAGCTCCGTGTTCCTCCTTGTAGGGTTCATTCACCAGCACCAGTGTTGCCGTGACAGAGAAGTGACTCCCAATATTAACTTCTATTTCTCCAGAATTTCCCGATGCCACTAACTCCATCCTACATGTTTTGTCACATGGAACTTCCTCAGGACTGGTGATGACTGCAGCATAGTCAGGACTCTGAACCCATTTTCTCCATGCAAATTCATCTCAATGACTGACCCACCCCAGTCTGTGCATTCAACATGAAAGCAGCATCACTCCATCAATCATATAAAAACTCAGCCTACTCTGCTCAGTAATAAGTAGTGCCCAGCTGAAATATTTCCAGATGAACGGCAAGAATTAAAGCTGCACTCCAGGCACAAAAATATTCATTTAAATATACTGTATTCCTCAGCAGTCACAAAGGATATAAATCCACTTTGTGTGTGCCAAAATAACCCAGTTATTATATTGTAAAAGAGGCAATGCCATTATCACTGTGCTCCGCGTAGCATGTGCAGAGCCGTGGGAGGGATCCAGCAAGTCCACCCAGTATCGGCTGCCTGCGGAAAACTACAGGAGGGGGCGGATACAAGATCGGTCACCCTGCACAAGGAGAGAGATCAGCAGTGACTGGTCATTATTACAGGAAGATCCTATACAGGGGCAAAGTTTTCACAATTGATTACTGCACAGATCTGGAAGAAATACACAAAACTCACCAAGACTCAAGTAATAATACACAAGCACCTTCTATTTAGATAATATTTGCTTATCCCGGAGTTCAGCTTTAAACATTTAGGGGGTTACTCAGCCGAGTGAATAACTGAGCCGAAGTGAAGTGAGCCGAACACTGCTTGACTCTGCTCCAGAAGAAGCTCATGTCCTTTTTCAAGGACAGGGAATGAAGTCATTAATTTAACAAACTTCCCCTTAGGTATGGATCACATCAACCTCCTTAAAAGAGGTCCATCCTTCTCCCCTGTAGAAGGTATGGACGAGTTCACGATCTTCAAGGACCTAAATCTCTATCTGAGAAAGATATATTTAAGATACCTACACTCCAATCAGGAAACCTTACAGAACGAACAGATGAGTACATTAACATCAGATATGGATCGACGGGCCCTTGAGGATCTGAACGGAAATCAAGAGGATGAATTGGGGTCATCTGATCCATCATCCCACCTGGAAATAAGAAGAACTCAATTATGTAATAGGTCCCAAACCATGCCTAATCTCTCCAACAAATCGACACTTGAGCCTTTTTAAGGACTTAGTAACAAAGGATCTTAAACTGACCAATTGGTCAGTAAAAGGGGAGGACAACCTCTCAAAATCAGAACGGAGGACCCTACGGGAACTACGGGAAACGCTGGGTATTATTATCAAGATGAGTGCTAAGGGAGGGAATGTGGTCTTATTAACAGAGGATATGTATGTTGGGGAGGTTAAACGTCTCCTCTCCGATAAACAAACATATGAAAAACTAGACAGTTCCCCTTTTCAAAACTTGGTATTTGAGTTTAATTTTAAACTTGACCTAGGAAAAGAGGCGGGATTACTGTCTACTAAAGAATTTAAATTCTTAAAAATAAAAGAATACAACATCCCTACTTTTTACATCATACCTAAGATACATAAAAATAAATCCAACCCCCCCCCCGGAGAGACCCATAGCCTCAGCAGTAGGTGGCCCTCTAGAAAAACTAGGAAAATACCTGGATACACTTCTTAAGGATTTAGTCATCAAATTACCCTCCTATGTGAAGCACAGGGGAGATGTACTCCGAAAACTTCACAAAAGGAAGATTAAAGAAGGATGCCTCCTAGTGGGGATAGACGTTGAGTCTTTATATACATCCATACCCCATCATTGTGGATTAAAAGCAGTCTATAATTCCCTTATGCAACACTGCCCATTGGCTGAGCCCCAAAATGAATTTATAGGTGAGCTTCTGGATTTCGCCCTCAATAATAATTTCTTCCAATTCAGTGGTCAATACTATAAACAAATAAAGGGGACCTCCATGGGAGCACCCTGGGCACTGGGCATGTGGGAGACAGAGGATGTGTACGTTAATCATTTGTATCTGAGCCATGCGCACGTCATTATGATTTGGGAGGGCTCACAGGAAAGTCTGGAAAATGTTGTGCGTGAACTTAATGTTAACAATAAAAATATAAGATTGACGTACAAGGCAAGCCAACATGAAATCCCCTTTCTGGATCTTCTAATAAGGATAGAAAATGAGGAACTAATAACCAGCACTTTTAGAAAGAAAACAGCAGCGAATACCATTTTACACGCCACTAGTCACCACCCGAAAACCCTGATACAAGGAATTCCCACTGGCCAGCCCTACGGGTCAAACGAAACTGTTCCCTAGCCTTAGGAGAGAATCTGACGAAATGTATAACAGATTCAGAGAGAGGGGATACCCGCACAGAACCCTGAGCAAGAGTAAAAATAAGGTTAATAAGAGAACCAGAACAGAGATCCTAGGCGAAGGAGTAAAAACACAAGAAAGCAAGAATTTTGTGGGCCCGGTCCGCATGATAACACAATATGGCTCAAAATGGGAGGAATTAAGAAAAATTCTGCGTAAACACTGGCACATACTACACTTGAATCCAACCCTGGGAGGAATGGTGGGCCCATGTTCCCAACTAGTAGCCAGCAGAGCTTGCAATTTACGGGACCAATTAGCCTCCTCAGAATACAAATCAAGCACAAGAGTAACATGGTTGAATAACAAAAGAGTCAAAACTGTAAATCCTTCCATACAAGCGATGGGAAGAAAAGCTATAATATAAAACAATGTATTAATTGCACAACAAGCAGGGTTGTCTACCAACTGGAATGCCCTTGTGGCAAATATTATATTGGTAAGACGAAACGTCCACTACGTGTAAGACTGGGAAAACATCTTAGGGATATAAAAAATTACCATAAAAAACAGAACAAATTGATAGCCCTATTGCCCAACATTTTTATACCTGTAAATATCACAAAGGAAACCCGGAAGCTTTAAAAGTGAAGGGAATCTATGTGCTAAATTTATCAGCAAGAAGGGGGACTTTGACAGAATCCTTAAACAAAAAGAAAAAATTTGGATGTATAAGCTGGATACCCTAACCCCAAAAGGATTAAACACGGAGTTTAACTTACATGTCTTTTTATAAGTAAAGTGAGAGACTCCATTCTTATACACTCAATGTAATAGATACACATTGAAATATCAAATTACTTGGTACTTTCAAGTTGTAACGGTCAATTACATATAGCAATGGTAATGAGTAAGAATTATCTTTGGTTTTTAAAGTTTGAATCACTTATGAATGAATTATATGAAAGTAATCATGTGTAGCCTACACGCCAAATAGTGAAATACTTGTGTGAAACCAGTGGGGGTTAATGGATGAGGGAATTACCTATAAAAGGGCGTACCTCTACCCCATGACTACGTCCTGACGAAGCCCCAAGAGGAGGGGCGAAACGCGTCAACGTTTTCGGATCTATGTCTGTTTGGGTTATCCTGAAGCACCGGGGAGGACACTGAAAGATTCAGCATGGATTCAAAGACAACAACCTGAATGGATTATTCGTCTTCCCAGACGCTGGACACTGCATACAAGGGGAAAACCGGTTAGTACCCATTACGAAACAATATTAATCACACCGATATATCAAAAAGATCTTCTCATATGGAGGCTGAAATCAAACACTGTGTGAAGCATTTGGGACTATACGTTATGCTGGCTACCATAGCATTTACTTACCTTGTCCCTCGAGCCGTGCTGTGTTCTGCGGCCGATGCCGGCTTCCAGCTTCCGTCTTTTGTGAGCGTACGCGTCGCAGGGGGCGGAACCGGTGGGATATAAAAAAAATGAAAAAAACGACAAAGACGAAAAAAATTTGTAGGAAAAATACACCGAAAAATTACATAAAAATCATACCGCCAGGGAGGTAATGATTGGCTGTCATCCTGTGGGCAATCTAAATAATGAAAGGACTGATCTTGAAACTGAATCATTAAGATGTTTTTGGGCGATAAAACACATGCTTATGGGATTTAATCCACAGGTGTGTTACATATACGCAGGTTGTGGTTTGAGGGATAACCTTTCAGGAGTGAATGTCTGCACATGAATGACAAGACAACGTTGTCAGTTTTTAAAGCGGTGTGGGGTTATGGTGCTATAATCACTCATGCATATAATTATGTTTAACCAGTTGACATCCGCGGTGTTAAACCCCCTCATTGCGGAGCCTGGCCTTGGGGCAGCAGGGAGAGTAAGTCCTGCCCTGCCTGCTGCCCCCTCAATGAGATGTCACCTGAGGCTGCCTCATTATGGGGACACACCTAGCTGCAGCTGTAGTGACACTACAAATCCCATCATGTCTCTGCCTCTGGGAGTCATGCGTGTGGCTGTCAGGGTCTAGCAATGCTCATGGGACATGCCAAGGTTGAGCACCCCTGGTCTAACCCTTATTCATGCAACCCAATAATTGAAAACAATTATTGTGCCTAGAGATGCACTTTCTAAGTAGGCACACTATAGTCCCCACTGTGCAGCAGCAGGCCTATTCTCCTCACAGGCTTCCTTTAAACTGGTAGTACAACTCCTGTACCTGTGATTACACAAGCCCCGAGGAATGCTGCCACTATCAGTTAAGTGTCTGTTTGATTTTGTGAAGTTACTAAGAGCCTGAATTGTTTGTTCAAATATCTCAGCAACCGCCCTGTCCTTAGAGAAGGTGAAGGAGGCACAGAGATATTCACCAGACAGGCCGGCACATTCACTGCCATCTGATCATGTTTCCAAAGAGCTGTTCTGTGTATTCAATCGTAGCTCTCATCCCATTGGCAGTATGGAACATTGTTATCAATATCCTGCTATACTTTCCTAATGGAGATAAAACATATGCAGCAAACAACCAGCTCACCAATTATGTCTGGTACTTTCAAGGAATCTGTTTTGGGGGTATAATGGTAAGTACTGTATAGTCTGTCACTCGTTTGCATTAGGCTTCATTCACACTTGCCGCTTGTTTTTTTGTGCTCTATATGCAGAAAGAAATCTGTCATACTAGAGGCTGTTTTTACGCTTCTAGATGCTTTAAATCACGGGTGTCAAACTCAATTTAATCGTGGGCCGCATCAACATTATGGTTGCCCTCAAAGGTAAGGTAAGACTATATAAATGTATCTAATCTTTATCATAATTGCCTCTGCATTTGATTATCACTGGTTTTAGTAATAACTTAATACCTAGATCTGAAAGTAGAAGTCCAGGAAATGGCCTGGAGAGCCGGATTCGGCCCCTGGGCCTTGAGTTTGACACATGTACTTTTAATGATGGGATGGGCGTTTATACGGGTTTATGTCCATTTACATGCACATGCGTTTAGATGCACCAGGTACCAAATCCTAGCATCAAAACATGTGTACATGTGTTTAAATGTGTTTACACACATGTTGTTGGGTTTAGAAGTTTAAATCAATTCCTAGCCACATATGACACAGATATACTGTCTGCAGATAAGAGCATCTAAATGCAAGGTGTGAATAGATCCATTGGAAATCATTACATGCATATACATGCGTATATAGAAAATATTTGTAAATGCTTATAAACGCTTCAAATCCCATAAAGTGTGAATGTAGCCTACAAAGGCATGTTTTAACATCATTTTAGGACATTACCATTACTTTTTGCAGTTGACCACCACTATCATTTAGCTGTAACCAAGATTTGGCTATAGCTAGGGGATACAACTGCAGCATTTCACTTGAGCCGGCCATACACTGTTAGATGTTTTTTTGGGTTCAGCCTGCGAGCTGTAGAAAGCATCTAACAGGTTCCTCCATTCATGCTAAACGGTGAGGATGGACAACTCTCCTACTCCAGCTATTGTATTTTGACAGCCGGTGCCCACTGCTATCAAAATACCTGAACAGTGTTTTTGCTGTCACTATTCGGCCAAAGAGTTTCTTCCCAGCTGGATTTTGAGATCAAAGGTTGTCAGGCAGGAGACTGCCAACAGGGCCATCTACTGAGCAAATTTTCATTAAGCTATGGCCAAAATGTGCTCAGTGTATGACCAGCTTAAATATACAAGATGCTGAGAAGTTTAGAATATTCACACAATAACAAATGTGTAAAGATTCACTTCAATTATTCAATCATGTGAAGAGAAAAACCCTGTTTACTAATTTCATCTGCACATGCCTGGATCATGAAAGTGAATATTCCTGCAATGTATTTATTCTCAATTCCTTTAGTAAATTCGACTCTTTCTCTTTTATTCTTTTTAAACACTGATTGAGCTGAATGATAGTAAATAATACCAGGCCTTACTATATCTCTGAACTCTCTGAGGCTAGGTTCACACCTAGGCAATTGAGTGGTTGTCATGCTTTTTTGTTTGCGCACTTTTGCTTTAAAAATCGCACGGTTGTCACACGGTTTTCAACGCATAGAGATGTCCATGGGACCCAAACCACACGACAACCGCCTGAAAATAGCTCCTGCACCTTTTTGCGCTACAGGCGATTTCTACCGCGCAACAAATCTCAAAGGTGTGAACAGCTTTCATAGACTTTAATCCAAATCTCTGTTTTGTGCAATATTGTATTGATAAATCGCCTAGGTGTGAATATAGCCTTGGATGGGAAGGAGGGACACATTCTAGCACAATGCAGGACACGTCTTGCCACGTTCCCCTTGTTTAGTCCCCATTCACACCTAGGTATTTTGATGCTCAAAGCTAAGCGCGATAAAATGCTCAAAACAAAGAATACCATTCGTTTCTATGGCCCCTGTTCACCTGTAAGCGTTTTGTCACAAGCAGAAAAACGCCTGTCGCTGGAAAAAGTACATGGGCTACTTTTTGGCAGGTTACACCATTTTTTGGTCCCATAAACATCAACGGGAAACTTTGTGCAACCAAACGGGCAACAAAAGCAATAATTTCCCTGCACACTTACCAGCTGGCCTGTACAAATGACACTGCCTAGGGGCTAAAAGAGGGTTAAAAACAGAGGTTTTAGTTGTACAACTTTTGCAAAATGTGGAAGCCACTCTGCCTCATCAAGGCCCCTCTAATCTAATATATATGAGCCTCCATCTTGGAGCATATATAGCAAAGGACGAATTGGGTGCAGGTTCACCAGGAAGTAGCCCAACCTCCTTAAAGGCGCAGGGACACACCAGAAGCCCCGCACATCACAATGGCAGATGATGCCCCCAGTGTGTCCCCACACCAAATCCAACAAGTGAAACAAAAATGTGCAACAAAACACATGAAAATGCTTAAAACGCACATTTTCAGGTACTGTCTTTCCAATTGAAAAACAAAGCACTGTAATCTGCCAAAAAGTAGTTAATGTACTTTTTCCAAATACAGGTATTTTTTTTTGCTTGGGACAAAATGCTCAGGTGTGAACAGGGGCCACAGAAATACATGGGATTCCTTGAGTGTTTTGTCACACTTAGTTTTAAGCGACAAAGCGTCTAGGTGTGGATGAAAGTTTAGACCACAGAGAATCTATACATATCTTACCCCTTTTCCTTTATCCGGGCTCAACAAAATAACAAATACAGCCATTTAGAGGTCAGATAAAAGGTTTTGTGCAGGAAAATACTTTTGATAGTTAAATAGTACATTTTTATAGAACTCTATCTATCAAAGCAATAAGAGGGACAACTAAGGAAGAAGAGAACAAGCAGTCATTTGGCCCAGACCTAAACTCATAGGAGGACCTTTATCCCTTTGTGCTCTGGGGTGACCTAGATTTTACCTATTTTCTGTGTGATCCCACTATTACGCGGTAAACACCCACTCGGGGGCTGCAATACCCTTGGCTAATAGCCTTTATTGAGTTGTTGTGCATGCTCTCAACTCAAATAAGGATGACGCTGTGATCCTGGGACACAGGACAGAAATGTGAGACTGTCCCAGGTATTCTGGGCCTTAGCAAAGGATCAAGGTTCTCCTCTGTTAGCCTTCAGCGACATTTGTCCGCTTTAGACAAATTTGGGTCTTTAATGCCATTGTTTGCAGGTCTGTTATACATAAGATAAAAACGTTCCAGTGGGTTAAGGTACTAGGCGGCCCAACGAAGTCATCTCGTGGAGTTATCTCGTGGCCCAACGAAGAACTGATGGGGTGGTCATAACAATCTGGCCACTCAGTGTATATTGTGTGGCAATCCTATGGTAGAACTGAGGGTTGTAGTCACCCAGGACTCTCAGCCAGAGATGCTGAGCGTTTCCAGGAGGCAAGTTCTTTTACTGGGAAAGAGCTGACTTTGCGGCTCTTCCCAGGATTTCTGGATTTGGCATGGGATCCTGGAACTGGGAGATTTCTATAAGAATTGGGAGGGATGAAATCTCCATTCCTGGGTCCATCATTTAGTAGTGGCCAGCTCCTAATTGCACACCTGTGCACAGCCCTTATGGAATGGGTGCTGGCTAATGTTCTGGGCCCCACCTGTGAGTCAGGAGAACTCCACCCAGGAGTCAGAGTGGAGGCCAGTGCAGCAGGGAGCTGCGGGGTTGTGAAACCTATTGTGCAGGTTAGCATGAGACTGTCTGGAGGAACAGACAGTGGCCTGTGGCCTGTTTAACTCTTTCTTTGGTTATGTGTCATCCACATCCACCTGGAAGTTCCAGCACTTGTTGTAAAACAATATTTAGCTGTATGTATGACAATGACTATGATGATGAGCTTGATGTTGACTATTACCATGTACAGTAAACTCTCCAGTATTCAGCATTCAAGCAACTGGCACTCCCAAGCAACCGGCAAAAAAAAAAATCGAGGACATAATGTGTCCTCAATTTTTTTTGCCGGCTGTTTGATAGACATGTACATGCTAAAACAAAATAATAAATACATTTAGTTGCTAACAAATTCTCTGTTTACATCTTGCTGCCAGCCGGTGCCTAGATTCTGCAGGTGGCAGCTGAATGTAAACAACGCCAGGAGCAATAGCCAGTCTGCTATTGGCTATTTCATATTGCAATAGCAGGCTGGGTATTGCACCCACCCACTGCCTGCTGTCAATGCGGACGTGAGAGAGAAAGGGCATGGGGGGAGGGGGTTACTTGAGAGTTAATAGTAACTCTAAAGCAACTAGAAACTACAGTTATCAGGCATCTACCAATCCCCATGGGTGCCAGATAACTGGGAGTTTACTGTAGCTAGTCCAATGTTAGGATGAGGTTAGACCGCAGAGACTTCTATAAATGTTCTGAATACTGTATATATTATTGAAATTGAATTTTTTTTAAAAAAATTGATACACAAGTTTATTGGCTTATAAAATTGTTCTGGCGGTGCCCAAAGTCCGGCATTATAATATGCTCATTAAATTCTGTAGGGGCTTAGCTGAAAAACTAGTTAAAATAAGAATTGATAATGTTTTTACAGCAGCAATTCTAATAGTTTATTTTTACTTTGTCCAGAAAAGTGACAGATGAAACTTATATTATGCTTGTGCTAAAGGAGGGTATAGAAGGGTAAAATTTTGTATGGATGAAATTTATTTCGGAACATTTGTTCGACTTTCTAATAGTTGATGGGGTCAAATTGATGATTTATTTCAACTGCAGTGATGAAAAAAGTCAAATGAGCAGAATGGAAAATATTTCTCCATCAAAAATGTTTTTAACAGTGAATGTGTTTTTTCGGGAAACTCCATTCATTCCAAAATCAAATATTACATTGAAACGAAAAATCAAACAAAATTTTGAACAACATTCTTCAAGTGTCTGATTGCATTATGAAATGTTACGACGAGATTTTTTTGTACAAACGTTCGTTCGAAAATCTGCCAGTGTGTACCCTAGTTTATGCCTGTTCATGGTTCTTATAATTCTTCCTACTCTTTTTACACAATGCAAGTTATCAGAAGACAATTTACTTGGTAAAACTGAAAGTGTAATCAAACATGCGTTACAATAAAAAAAACCTCTACAGTATCATTGCCACCTAGTGGTCAATCTGAGGTACATGCACACCAAGTGGTCTTGTTCCGGGACTTGAATTATAGGGAAAACCTGCCCTTAACGCTGATAGACTCATTTGGTCTTTCTTGAGATGGAAATTTTTAATTTCCTTCAAATAAGTTTATAAATAAAATATTAACGATAATATTAATATAAAAAAAACCTCACCTTGATATTGATAGCACAATAAGTAAACTTGTTATAAAAAAATGCAATAACTGCCACTGCTGATCTCCCTTCAAATATACAAGTAAAGTCCCAGCATATACTATCCTGTTATAACATTAGCATTGTAATACATACTATAATTGTTTTAGATAATGCAATAAAAGTTTGCTTGAAAAAATCCCTTTTATGTAGGGGGTGCTGCCTTCTGTCTGCCCATCAATTTCAGCAAAGTCCTGGATTTTCAGTGTGCTTTGGGTCTCTTTCCCTGCTGCTTGATGTGTTGCAATAACGATTTATCAAGACTACATAGCCCATAATGCATTGCTTTCAGCAACCAATGATAATGTTACATTGTTCAGAAGTTGAGTTGGAGTTCAAAAGGCAGGTTCTGTGAGAGTGATGACACAAGGAAGTGCATATTCACAGGGCTGAGCGAAAAATTGTGTCAGTGCAATGAGGAAGTACATCCTATGGGCATCCTTAATAAGTTTACAAGCTTCTAGATCGATATGGTTATTATGAGGGATTATGACAGTGTACATTTGAGAACAGGCCCTCTATAAATAGCCTAAGTGTAGGAAAACCTAAATCATGTTAGTATGCTTAGATTGGAGTTTGTATTTTATATGAAACAAAACTACTTCCAAAAGGTCTTTTCACACGTGTGCGCTTACTATGTGAGACTTGCCAAACTAGATATCTGCATACAAGAAAGCACAGGCATCTTAATGCACATTGTTGACCATTTTCAGTAAAGTAACTAAAGGTTTCCTGTTTGTAATTTTTTTTTAAGCATTTTTAGTAGATATAGGTTTATCAAAGAGGGAATGCCAGCTGTAGGGGGCAGATCAGCAACCATCTCACTTTTTGACATAGAATCCTCAGGTGAGGTTCTTGCAGAAGCTTATCATATTCCTGAGTGAGGATGTAATCATGCCAGTAAAACCATGTCTGTTTGAATTGTTCTTCACGATCATATAAACAATTAGTGCATCTAAAAAAAAACATGAAACACACAAGATGCATGTGCTGAAAATATCCATACTTTATATAGCGCTGCACTTTCCCATGTCCTCTCCTTCATGGATGCAGCTCTTCACTCACAGCATACTTGAGTCACTCATCAAGCTAGGACTCCCTCCAAAACCTTCCTTGAATATGCCTTGTGGAGCCAAGCATTGCTGGATTGGAGCTAAATTTAAGTATGTTACCAGGTGAGGTGCAAATAATCATTAATTACTTGCCTTAATCTGTGGTCACATGACATGAGGGGTTCATGTTTTCTATATTCTTCACTGCAGAAGAGAAGGGTGCTTTTTGAGGTGTCCATATTGCTACCTGTGTGACCTAAACACTTCCAATGGGTTGTCCAGTGGGATTGGTAGGTGCAGGCATCAACTGAAATGCTGAATCCTAAAAAATACGTAGATTCAAATATGATTTGGCATAAGAGGAATAAAAGAATGGGCCCATGATTTAACATATATGACCTCGTACTTTGGAATAGACAGACATCCATTTTTCTTTTTGTCCTTGAAATCTGATGTCAGAACATGAGAGTATATTAGTGTGAACAGCTGTTACGAATGTCTAAAGAGTAGATTTGTGCTTTTTAAAATAGGTTGAAGTATGTCAAGTTGACATTTACATGACTTAGTAGTTTGATAAAGCCATATTGAGAGTATAGAACCTCATTACGTCATTACGTCAATGTATAGTGAGAATAGAACTTCAAGATATATGACTTTATAAGGTTAGCTTCTAGTTATTTTAAAGTAAGAATATGGATATAAGGAGAGGGAACCTTTAAGGAAGCACGCACTACATCGTCGCGCTACATACGACATTCACGTCACAAGAATAAGAAGACTTTGCTATTATGGCTGTTGAAGACTATTTTTGTCTTGAATCTTAACAAGCCAGAAACACTTACAAGACTTTACACGAGGTGACCTCAGGGATCACTCTACATTAACTTTGAACTATATATTAATTATTCATTTGTTTATATATTTGTGCTATATCATTGCATGCTATTGACTTTACGCTATATAATTAAAGTCACAAGTTTTCATTCAACTGGACATGATTTTATGAAGATTATATAATCACCTTAAGACGCTTAAAAACATAAGGGTCATTCAAGAAACAATTTCTAACAAATCCACTGGCCATCCTTCCCGGAATTGCCACTGGAGGGACATGAAAGGGGAAGTAAGCTAAATAAAATAAGCATTAAAAGGTAATTTATTTTTTAAATATGCTGAATGGGTGAGGGGAGGGTATTAGAGAGGTATGGGAAGGTGGAGAGCTTTGTTTGGAGATGGGCATTAAGGCAGCCCATTCATTTTCTAGGGGCTGGAAATTACCAGCAAAGGAACAATAACTGGTCATGTACCTTTTTGTTTTAATGCAGCACATACAACACTTATATATCTGCCTCACATACATTTCTTTTATATATTACAGATGATCATTATAGCCACAACACTTTTACTGGTGGATTTCTACAAATGCTGTACTCCTTGCCACTCAGGGAAAAAGAGATATTATGTACATTTTCCAGTAAGTACAGATCTGATCTATTACCTTTTTTTCCATAAAAAGTAACTTTATCCATATCTTTAAAATAACAACAAAGGCACCTTTAGAAATGTTAGTAATGACAATCTACAAACACATACTAATAGATAATTTCAAGCTTTTCCATTTTTGTGTACCTTGTTATTCTTTTCCTCCCTATTCTTCTCACAGTGGCCATTTTTACGAAGGGAGGGTTAATATATCTACCTTTACTTCCTGGAACTCTGGCACATGTGACTAGGACATGTGACCATGCACAACATCTCAGTGGAGGAAAATGCCTTTCCCTGACATCTCATGAGATTACAGATGAGAGTTGCCAGCAATTCTCTGCTGATGTAACCTTCCCAGAATGCAATGCTTGGGCACAGATTACATCATTTGTGCCAAAGTGGACCAGGAAGTAGATGAACTCTTTTTGTAAGTCAATATAAAATATGTTTGTATATCTAATGAATGTAAGATGATTTTATACAGTATCAGCACGCAAAGCTGCATACTTATGTGATTTTTAGTGAAAGAGGATAAAGGTCCACTTTAAATTTGAACATGGACCTTGTTTATAGTGCAGGAAGAAAAAAATATCTGCCTTCCACAAAGGAAACATTTGATTGATTTGGATCATTCGTTTTCATTGCAGCTATTTTAACACAGGTGGTGAGGGACAGTTATTTTTCATTTTCAATAATTTTCCACATCAAGCAAGATAGTGTTTGTAAAAAAAAAACACCCCTGCAAGGGTTAACTGCTCATGTTTCTCTAGGGGAGCTGTGAAAGGTACTTTTATTTACCTGATTCCCTCTCCCGCAAACTCCAGGACTGGCACCCACAGTATTTTCCCTCCTCTGCTATGGCGGTTGGAGGCCCACTAATGTTATCACATCTAACGCATGACCCAAAGCCCTGCATTATACGTCAGGACACAGAGGCACAGTCCATAAGCCAGAGAGTAGGGGAGAGGGGTGCAGGAGGAGGGCAGATCAGGTAAGTAAATATCCTTTACACAGGTCCCATAGACATTAATGGGCAGTTAACCCTTACAGTGCCGGGATAGTCCCACTACAAGGGCAGTTTTTCCCCCCAAAGATAGGCTTTAAGTTATAGTTAGGCTTTTGGGTTAACACTATACTGTGCACATAGACTTATATTTATTACAGAATCTGCAGTTTGTTCCACAAAGCAAAACACAGACGCATATCATGGCACAACTATTGATTGCATGAAAGGGCAAAATGTGTCATGCTGCGCTTATTAAAACTTTGAAATCACAGGCTCACACCAACATTGATCCCATGACCAAAGTAAATGTAGCTGAATGAATTACAAAATGAGTCACTTCTGTGAATCTTAACATTGTGTTAACACAGGTGCATTAACGCAAAACACATATTCTTAATGGGCCCTAAAACTATAACATGCTTCAGAGTACAACTTAGTAACCAACTTCGCCATTGAGGAAACATTGTTAATAGCATCTTTGACCTTTTACAGAGGGCAGCTGATGCATGTAACAGAGGAAATGTAGTGGGACTATTGGGCCATTTCAAACAGAGACAACCATAAAGCTCTACACAAAAAGCCTTGGCCTAGAAAATGTACTACATTGTAGTTCCTACTGGCAACACAATATTCTTTTTCTTTCTCTATGTTTGAAAATCCTCCAGTTAAATATACATAGATGTTCTGTTGAAGTCAAACAGTTACTTCAAACTCTACTGTATTGTTGTGTTTCAGAAGCTGGTATCCATGACATTTGCTGCCCTGGGTGTGTTGTTTTCAGCTTATACTTTGATCATCTCCGCTCTGGCCATAGCACAAGGTCCATACTGCAAGACAATAAATGGATGGGAGTACCCATTTATCAGCACTCCAGGGGGGTACGGCATTATTTTCATACATACAAAAGTATAAAAACATTTACTACTGTAAAACAACAGTTGTCCTGACAAAGAAGAAACATACTGATGGTGTCCCTCTAAAATTAAGAAGACACACAAGAGTACCTTGTCATTTCTCTTCTCATCTCGGTGCTCACTACTCCTTACCAGTTTACTAACAGTACTTGTTTTTTCCTTGTATGACCCCCAGGGCCAATCTTTAAATAGTGTTCCCCCCATTCATGCAATGTTAACTTACTTATGAAAACATACATTCGTACAGTGTCCAGAAAACGGTAGAAAATAGCATACAGAACATTATTTTAATTGATTTGTGTGACAGTTGAATGCTTGCAAAAGAGTTAAATGTGTTCAGATAATGAAACACGGAGCACCATTCAACCCCCTGCCAAAGTTTTTCTGCCTGTCTCTGTTGCCCATATGGCCTTTTTACAAATCTGGTCCAGGCATCCTTGAGTGGGCCGACCACATTTGCTAGTGGAAATGGCCAGATCTTAGTAGTCTTAGGTGATGATACAATGGAGGACATAAACCCTCTACTGCATGCTCTGAAGACAATAAATATGGTTGCACACACACATTTATTATAATAATATAACCTTCCTGGTTCTTTGTGTTTTTATAGGTATCTTTCAGATTCTTCCACGTGGTCACAGTGTATAGAACCTGGCAATGTGGTAGAATGGAACCTCATCTTATTCTCCATCCAAATTGTTCTCAGTGCTTTACAAGTAATTATTTGCTTCTGTAATGCAATATGTGATCTAAAAGATGCATTTTGTGGGTCTCACAGGATCCTAATACAGGTAAATGGCAACAATATTTATTTACCAATATCAATATACTGTATATATAGAGAGGATCCCACTTATATCCTAGACTAAAGAAACCGATATTATACAAGATACTTTCTAATTCAATGTATATTTTAAAGCTCAACTCCAGGATAAAAATAAAAAACCTCCCATCCCTCACCCCTGCTAATTGCTAGGTTGTAAAAAAAAAAAAAAAATGTTAACCTTAATTCATGATCATGCTGGATCCTTCTTCTGGGTGTCCATGTCTCTGCCTGTGTGACATGGATAATTCCCATTGGCTGTCCACCATAGGTGTCCTCTCAGGATGCAGAGGACTGCAGACATCAGTCCGAGGGGGGGTGGGGGCAGCCAGCGAGGATTATGGTGCAGCGCTGTATTAGCCGTCCTTGACAGCAAAAACAGCAACGGTGAGGGATCTGGATGGGGGAACTCAGGTGAGTATAATTTTGTTCAAAAGGTAAGAAAATCGTAGGGGAACAGATTTCTTCTGGGCACATATGTAGCATGATTTTCACCCAGTTTTTTTTTCACAATCTATAATGGATATTTATTAGGAATGAACACAAACAAAGTGTATCGGTAAGAAATATAAGTCAAGGCAACTGGACTTGAAGACGTTTTTTGGTTATCCAACCAGCTTTCTCAATTCAGATATACCATGACCTGGATGAATGAGAACCTTCACAGACACAAATAAAGTGGTTATGATGTGTGAACTTTGCTACCTTCTTATTGTTTGACTGTCATTTGCATTGCATCAGGACAAATATATTTACATTATTGGTAGTACTTTGGTAGCATGTATAATAATTTATGGAGTCCAGGAATGGCAACAGTTTCATGGTTTTAGTATGTTTCCATGCACTTACTGTGTAAAGTTATTTATTTTACATATAGTTTTGTAATTAAAGGGGGAAAGAAATTATCTTTGTATAGTTTCAGATTGTGATTTCTTAGATTTTATACTTATATAGTCAGTTACTTTCTAAGCTAGGTATATTTTCTTCTTCTTTTTCTCGTTTCATTTATATTTATATTACATTCATATGATATATTATTATTTGTTATTATTAAGAGTTTGATTTGTTATTTATATGATGATTATTTTCATGATTTGTTATGTGCCATAGAGAAACTTACATTTACACACACACAGTAATATTATTTTTTTTTCTTTTGCAGCCTGACAACATATGAAATATGAATTTACAAACAGATGAATCCTGTTATTCTTTCATTCCAGAGACACTACTTTTATTTGAAAATGTTTCTTTATAATATGGAAGTGCAAGTTGTAATGCAGTGCCAGTTAGTGTGTTTATAATGTACACTAAGGATATGCATTGTTGTTACTCCCTCTCGTGGTTGATTCCATGTAATACTTATACAGGATAATGTACTAGTATTTTTTCTGATATAGCTGAGCAATTTAACCAGTTGCTGCTTATCTTGTACATCACATGGAGTTCAGTTTGATGCAGATGGAATGATTTCCAAAAAAATGGAAGATTGTTCAGATGCATGAGTGCAGTGAAAGCCTCTGGCTTGTATTTCATTGTATTACATATATCTTGATGATACAACTAACTCCAAAGTATTTGTTTTCTTTTACAGTACCATACATTTCTGTCCTTATTCATTTAAATAACACTATTTTCATTCTCAATATTATAATATTTTTTTTCTTCCTTATAGTTTTTAATAAATGCTCTCTGTAATTTTTTTTTTTATTTCCCCATTTAAGACAACTGCCCCTCCCTCCTAAACTGAACTGTATATTAGAATACCTCTGTGCAACTTCTGTGTATCACTGAATGTACAGGACATTTACATGGAAACAATAATGTGACGTACACACTATCACCTGCTCTGGAAGTAATTAATCCAACAGATTGCCTAACAAAACAAACTGTCACACAATCAATGCCATTTACATAGTTAAAGATGTTATCCTATTGTCATGTGCAATTTCTTTTGCTTACTACAAAACAAAAGATTGCACTATTATTGTCTCTAATTAGAGATTGTCATTCTATAAACAGATATTACTCCAGTATTTATGTAGCACATCTAATTTCCAATCCAAGTGGCACAAGAGTAAGTTAAGAGGAATCTCTCTTTTTTTTTAAATCAGATAGTATTTATTGACATTTTCAGTTTTATACATCCATGAAATAGTGCAAACCGAAAACAAGATCTTACAGTCTCATATTACTGCAAATATAAGCATGGAAATAAAACGGACATACAGATCGGTAAAAAAAATAATATAAAGAATAACATTTTTTTAAAAACATAAAGAAAAAATAAAAACCTGAACAGAGAAAAATAAAAACAAAAAAACTTAACAGCAGTGAACCCCTACCACAGGGATATATCTATCACTTCAGTCCTTTCTATTTCACACTGAACCAAGCATAAAGAAAGAAGGTATCAGGGTACTGATGGGACACCTGACGCATATGTGCTAACAGGGTAGTACTGTCATTGTGAGAGATGAGTGTATATAGTGCCAGCAGCTTGTATGAGGGGAATCAAGTAGACAACGCCGTGGGGTGGAAAAACAACCATTTAGACCAAATTGAATAAAAACGGTGCTCTGATTCCCTTGACTGGTAGGTAACACGTTCAAATTCTATAACTCTATCCAGTTCCACCATCCAGTTAGAGATTGTAGGAGGGGACGATGAGATCCACTTACGTAAATTAATGCGAGTGGCGGTGAAAAGTGCTCGTCTGAGAGCCAACAATAGGGGGGAATCAATTTATGGATCATCAAAGACACCCAAAAGGCAATCTGGGGGGAGGAAACCAACTGGACATTAAAAACAGAATTGAGGGTGCGGACGACCTCTAGCCAATAGCGCACTAGCTTAGGGCAGCGCCACAGCAGGTGGATCAGGGATCCTTGGTGGAATCCGCATTTAGGGCAGAAGGGGTCGTCTCGGTATCCTATTCTAAAAAGGAATTTCCAGAGTGCGGTATATCGTGTGGACCACAAATAATTGCGTCAGCCTGTGAGTGGCTGAGAGGGACACCTGGGAAATATTCTCCAGGACCTCATTCCAAATGTCATCAGCGCCCAAATCATCTTCCCATCCCTTTCTGCATGGCAATGAGCATTGAGATGCAGATATGATCATAAACTGAGAATAGATAAAAGACATCAAACCCTTAGTTTTTACATCAGAAAGCAACGAGTCAAAAATTGGTGTAGGGGAGAAACCTGGAGCCCCTGGGAGAACTGTGATCGAAGTGCATGACACACCTGGAGGTACCCAAAATAATAGTTTTTATGTAAATGAAATTCAGTCTGAAGGCAGTGGAATGAGCGGAGAGCACCTTCCTGGTATAGCTAGTTGACAGTATAAATACCTGCTCTATGCCAGGATTGAAACCCCTCCAGTGGAAGAAGTTCAGGTAGGTTGCCGTTTCTCCACAAGGGCGTGTAGCCTGTGGGCCCAGACACTCGCAACAAATGTTTAGCCGCATTCCACACCTGACCTATTTATTTTACAGTAGGGAAACCGGCATAAGTCTTGACATAAAGATCACTCTCGAGATACTTCACCAGGTCAAACCCCTCAAATACATAAAGTACTATATTAACCACTTCAAGACCAGGTGTTTAGACCCCCTTCCTGGCCAGGCCATTTTTCAGTATTCAGCCCTGCGGTACTTTGAATGACATTTATTCCGTCATGCAACGCTGTACTGAAATGAATTTTATACCGTTTTTTGGGAACAGATAAAGCTTTCTTTTGGTGGTATTTAATCACCACTGGGGGTTTTATTTTTTACTATATTAAGGAAAAATTATAAAAAATTTGAAAACAACGTTTTTTTTCTATTATATTAGGAAACAATGATTATTACCCATATTTTTGGTAAAATATAAAAGACGGGGTCACGTCGGGTAAATAGACACCAAACATGTCAAGCGTTAAAATTGCGCGCATCAGCGAAATCGCAAAAAACTACCATACCCAAAATTGACCATTGGCGACACTTTAAAAGCTTTTACCGCTCATCAGTTTAGTGTTATCATTGATTGATAGCCTTAGAATTATTGCTCTCATTTCGACGTTCGCGACGATATGTAACATGTGCGGGATAATGGGCGCAATTGTCGTTTTCGCACGTATGCGCACTCAACGCCTGTTTGCATGCGTGTATGTATGGGGGGAACTTTACATTTTTTTTTATTTTTTATAAAAAAATGTAACTTTACATTTTTGGGGGGGAAACTTTATTTTTTTTCCCTATTTTTCCCCCCACTTAACTTTATTGCTATCCCATAGGGGGCTAAGAAACCCCCTTATGTGATGGCAAAAGAAGTGACAGGTCCTCTTTATGGAGACATCAGGGGTCTCCAAGACCCCTAATGTCACCTAGGACCCCCCTGAAGAAGCTGATAAAGCAGAGATCTGCTTCATCAGCTTCTCTCCAGCATCTGAAGCTGGAGAGTGACACTAGAATGCGGAAGGGATGTAATATACAACACTTACGCATTCTGACAGCGGAGAGGGGACCGGAGGGAGTTCGTGTACCGATCTCCCTCTGATCCGCTGTCAGAGTGGCACTATGCTGGTCCCACTGAAATGTTCTGAATAAAATAATGAAAAGAATTTGAAGATCTGAATTCTAATGGATCATGCTTTTTTGTCTTTAAAACGTTGCATTGAAATGTAAAAGAAAAATTCAGACTTTTATTTAAGTTTTGTTTTTTTGTTTTATCAAACTATTTTACTTACAAATTTGTCCCTAGAGCTTTGTCCAGTGCCCTTCCTGCACTTTTGCTGTTCTTTCTGCCTGGAAACTTGAGAGCGTCCATGGCATCCAAAAAGCGTCCCTTTAGGTCAAAAGCAGTTTTAGACCAGGTAGAAAACAGCCATATTAAATTAGAATCACTTGCAGAATTGAGCATTAGCGATTCGTTGGGAAATTCGTCATCAGACACTGATGGGTAATAGGGAAAGTCAGGAAATTGTAACAATGATAGATGGGAAGGTTTGAAGCAGAGCAACTCTATGTTTATTAACCCCTTCGTGACGGGAGACGTACACTGTACGTCCAGCCACAAAGGGACCAAATGACTCGTCACGTACACTGTACGTGACGAGTTATTTGCTGCACTAGAAGGCTGCTAACCGCTGAGAATCAGCGGTTACCTTTCAGTAATAGATGTCTAACTATCTAGAGATCCATTACTGAAAGGGTTAACCTTTTTCAGACACCCGATACCTTAATATCGGGTGTCTGAGAGTCACAGCAAAGCAGACACACATGTCGGCTTTTGCCGGCATTCTGACAGCTCGTATAGATCGAGAGATATCTCTCTCAAGCTATACTGGCTTTTTTTTTTTATCTTTTGACTTTCAAGAATAGATACATAATGTTATGTATTAGACACATAATGTATCTATTCTTGAAAGTAGAATGTTTAAGTTTTCTGAAACATTCACTGACAGCTGAATCCTGAACTGCTGCAGGATCAGTGTCACTAACTTATTATCGGCTGTTCTGAAGTTTGAAGCAGCCTGATAATAAAAAAAAATATATTAATTTATCAAGCAGTAATAGTGAGATTAATTCACAATGACTGCCTGATATAATTAAATAAATAAAATTTGTCAGTATAAAAAAAGTGAAAAGTGTAAATAAATTTAAAAAAATAGTGAAAAGTGTAAAAAAATTAAAAATAAGGGACAAATAAATGAATGTATGTATTGCATTTTTTTTTAGCTGTGCTGGTTTTGTTAAAAAAAAATACTACAAATCAAAACTGGGAAAAAAAGTTTTTTTTTACGTTTTTTCCTCTTTTTTTAATTTGTATTTGTGCTAAGTGAGGCGTTAGACACACATATGTGATATAAATATATAGCCCTATCTGTCCTCTAAAAAACAATATATAATATGTGTGGGTGCACTTTGTAAGAAAGTATATTACTGATGTGGAAGAATCACACAGCAAAAATGTCAAAAGTGTGTCAGTCATTTACGAACAGAAACCAAAAACAAACTCAGTCATGAAGGGGTTAAATACCATAATTTTCTTCCCCTAGCCCTTTCCACTCTTTTTACTGGATCTCCAACTAAAGTCTTCTTCATTGCTGTCTGTGCCAGTGCAGAGGGTCCTCATAGACTTGTATGGGGATGTACTCTGGGGCTGGAGATTCCCAAGTATGGTCCCAGCCAGCTGGTCCCTGCCAGACAGCTACTTGGATAATAGTCTGGTAATGGATTTTGCTGAGGATTATGTGGGGGCAAGTGTGATTAAATTCTGACTGGATACAATTCATGTTGCTTTTTATCTTAGGGAAAAAAAAGTTTGTTAGGCTGGCCTTAAATGAGTGACAACGGCAAACAGTGCTCCCAGTTTCAAGCTTTGTTTGGGGTAATCAGGCCATTTTCACCATGTAGAGAGTAATAATGAGGACAATGTGGTTTTTAAACATATCAGGAAGAGTAAAAGATTTGACTCAGAACTGATTTTTATTTTTTCATAACAATTTTAGACAATTTATAATTCGTTCATTGTCCATGTGTCATTGCTATAGAATGCTTATTTTTTTTACTAGTTTTTCACTCCATCTTCCACTTTGGTTACTGAATTTTGTTTCTTTTTTTGATACATTTGCCAACATGATTTCTTGGAAATGTTGACACTTGCAACACAGATGACTGTAGAGAAACGCATACTCAATTATGGCGGATTGAAAAAATATAAACATAAATGTTATTGTAGATCCACACACAAAATAACATATAGGAACATGTTCAATAAATATTTCTATCAACTAATCTTACACACCTGGGACAGTTTAATTGATTGACGTAAAGTGCACATGAATACATTCATAAACTCACATTAGTACGGAGTATGTAAAATATTAAGTACATAATTAAGTACCTCAAAATGTTCTCTCACAACAGCTTAGCCCCTGTTCACACACCTGCGAGGCTGCATTGCAGGTGTGCTGCAGGATGTGCTGCATTGCATTGTGGTAGGGAAGCCCATTCATTTGGATAGGCTGTCTACAACAGGTAAAAAGCACTCAAGCACATTTTTTTTTAAATGTAGAGCCGCCATCAGGACTTCCCAGGTGCTGGTCTAATAAGTGTAGAATTTGGAATCGCATGTGGCATCGAACATGCTCCCTCACCATGGAAATGTGAACGAGGGCTTACAATTCACCAGGACTGAGCTGTGCTGTCTGCAAAAACACTTAAAGGGGTTCTAAACCCTCCGTTTTTTTTGCCTATATCCACTGCTAGCAAGCAGTAGATATAGGGAAAAAGTATTTTTTTTTAAAAACGCTTTAACAGCGGTTTACACTTACCCTGTTTTCGCCGCGAGCTCCCACCCGAGAATCCAAAACTGCTTGGGCGGCCGCAAAGCATCTTGGGGCGGGCGCATGCACAGTTTGGATTTTCGGGCAGGAGACAAGCAGAGACGCAAGGTAAGTCTATGGACGCGTGCACCTGCATGCAGACACCGCTGGATCGGAAGTGGCTGCAAGCAGAGAGGAGTCAGTGCTGAATCGGAGAGCCGCAGCACCGCTGGAGGGACAGATTAAAACATCAGGAAAGAAGAGGTAGATCGGATTAGGAGACATCATTTAAGATAAGTGCTAACATTAACATTGGGGGGAGGGAAAACATTTTTTGACTTTAATGTCACTTTAAATATGATCAATTTTTAGTAGAACCTTGCATCTATGCTTTCCCAATGCTGGTGGTCATTTACTAGTCTCTGCACCAGCAAAAAAAAGGCAGCAAAGGGATTGATTTCTCAAAGAGCTAGCAATCAGAATTAAAACATGGAGCTTGGCGGTGGTGAACTATATACAGCTCATCATTAATGGATAGGTTATACACAGAGGGAGGGGGAGGTAAAGGGGTTCATGTGCAGGATATAGTGGGATTATGGAAATGAAGTGGCTAAACTGCAGTATAGGGAGTTAAAGTGTTAATATACAGGTCAGATAGAGAGACAGGATGGAAATGTGATGTACAGTGGAGGAAGGGGGTGAAAAATCCTACCTGCTCCTCTTCCTCTGTGAGAAAAAATGAAGGGCTCCCAAATATAAACACTAGGGTAATTGGTCATCAGGGCAATAACAAGGTACGGATCCACTCTGATAGGCTCTGTACATTGTGTGTGTGATCAAAGCTATTCAATGACAGTGCAAATAACTACCATTGACAGGCATACTGGCTACCAGTCTTTGATTTCTCTGTAAAGTGCTATTTATAAACTGCATTCCAGAAATATGCCTCCACCTCTCCAGATAAAAAGGTATGGCAGTAGTAAAGGGGTGAAGTACAACTTCCTATTTGACCCTTATCTGTGACAGTTTTCAGCTTTCCCTATGCGTACCCCGCCACAACTTCCAATGCACTTCCGCTATGACTGTTTTGTGCCCACCTCCTTCTTTAACCTATTTCTGTCCAGCCGATTGTAAGCAAATGACTGGAAAGCTCACTCTTAGAGGCGGTTTTTAAATGTAATTTCCCAACGCCCGGCTTGTGCATGTGCCCCACATTGCTTACAGCCAACGAAGGCCGTTGCATACAAGAATTCTGGCTGCTATAGAGCTACTGAATCACTTTTATGGTGCTGGGGAGTGTGTGCCCTTCCTCCGCCGCTGCTGCTGGCACAGTGGCTCTCTGTGGCTGAATCACAGGGAGGTCAACACACTTCCAGTGGCTGACCTCCCCTATGATCACTGGACCCAGAAGTGATGTGTATTACTTCACCTCCGGTTTCAGTCTGTCATTTCTCCGGCTGCTGTGGTTGCAGAAGAAGCCGGTGAAGCATATCTCTGCTTCATCAGCTTCTTTTGGCTCCCTAGGTGACATTAGGGGTCCAATAGACCCCTGACGTCTCCATAAAGAGGACCTGTCACTGTATCTGTACTGTCACAAAGGGGGCATCAATCACTGGTAACGCTAAACTGATGAGTGGTAAAAGCTTTTAAAGCACTGCATATGGGAAATTTTTGATATGGTAGTTTTTTTGCGATTTCACAAGCACATGCAATTTTAAGGCATGACATGTATCTATTTACCTGCCGTGACCCCAATTTATTTATTTTTGTTAAATTGGGTAATAATAAATGTTTTATAACATAATGTTAGGTGAACATTTGGTACTTTTTTCTCTATATAGTAAAAAATAAAAAACTCAGTGGTGACTAAATGCCACCAAAAAAAACCTCTATCTATCCCAAAAAATATTATATAAAATTAATTTTGGTATGGCGTTGTATGACTGAATAAATATCAGTGGAAATACCTTTAAAAAAATGGCCTGGACAGGAGGGAGGCTTAACACCCCGGTCCTCAAGTGGTTAAAATGATGGGGCTGGCATAACCAAAAACCCTCTGATTCTAAGCCTTTTGGTCATTGTTTAATCACCTGCTGTCCGGCTGTTGTAATTAAACAACAGCGGCTTCTTGAATGTGGGTGGGCATTTGTAAACGTCCCATCCTGACCGCTTGTGCCCGCCTCTAGGCAGCGCACACGAGCGGGAAATCAGCTTGGAATGTAAACAGCCAGCGATGGCTGTTTACATACAAGCATTCGGGTGTCTGTAGAAACACTTGATCGCTTGTAATATGGGTGCGGGTGTGCTACCCCCATCCGTTGCAGCCGATGCTGTGATCCCGAGCTCCGCTGTGCCCGGTGTGAGTCCTGGACCAGCACAGCAGCTCTGCGACCAGAGATCAAACGGAGATCAGTACATGATCTCTGTTTGATCCCCTCCTGCTCTTCGGAATGCAGGAAGTGATGTGTATTACATCACTTCCGCATTCCGTTGTCACTCTCTCCGGTACAGAAGCCGGAGAGAAGTGGTGAAGCAGGTATCTGCATCATCAGCTTCTCTGGGGGTTCCTAGGTGACATTAGGGGTCTTTAAACTTAATAAAAGGGACCTGTGACTTCAATTTCACACATACACATGCAAACATGCGTCGAGTGAGCCTACGTGCGCAAACGATGATTGCATCCATTGCGCTGCACATGTTACATATCGCCACAAACGTCGCAGAGAGCAATAATTCTAGGGCCATCAATCACTGATAACGCTAAACTGATGAACAGTAAAAGCTTTTAAAGCTTAGCATATGGACAATTTTGAGTAGTTTTTTGCGATTTCGCAGGCAGGTGCAATTTTAAAGCTTGACATGTTTGGTGTCTATTTAACCGACGTGACCACGTATTTTATATTTTACCAAAAATTTGGGTACTAATCAATGTTTTATAATATACCATAGGGAAAACAGGTTTTTTAAAAAAAAAACTTTCGGTACTTTTTTCATTATATATATTTAAAAAAACAACCCAGTGGTAATTAAATACCACCAAAAGAAAGCTCTATCTGTCCTCCAAAAAATGGTATAAAATTAATTTCAGTACAACGTTGCCTGATGCAATAAAAAGTCAGTCAAAGTACCGCATCGCTGAACACTGAAAAATGGCCTGGACAGGAAGGGGGTATAAACACCCTGGACAGCAAGTGGTTAAAGGCCATGCAGTGTATTATGGTTTAAAATAATTCTACCGGGCAAATCTGCACTTAAATTTGCTGGGACCACAAATCTCAAACCCGCAGTATTTGCCTCAAACCTATGTAGAATATGTAATAGGTACATCAAATTCTTCTTTTCTCTTAAATTATCCTTTTTCTCAGTTTAAAATTCACAAGGACTGAGTGTACTATCTGTAAAATGCTTGTCCTAAATATAAACAATTTTTAATAGAACATTGCATAATATAGACTTGCAAAATGATTTTACTGGCATATGTGTTTGCTCTGATCAGCAAATAGGACTTTGATAGCAAAATTCCAGAGTGAAGCCAATGTTTTAGGAAGCTCAATGCTTTATAAATGCTGAGGTTCAGTCACTGAGCTCTGCTCATTACACTGGTACAATGAAGCTCTTCACAGTACACCTACACTGTGTATTGGTTGTTGTATGTGTTGTTGGCAAAGACAGGGAGTACTTCATTGGAATTCAAGAAATCAACTGGAATTATGCTCCTAGTGGAAAAAATATCATTTCTGGAAATAGCATTGATGATGATGAGTAAGTAATCTTTCTGACATTTTTCTCAAACAAACAGAACTCCGGACTAAGTGAGCACACAGTAAATGCGCCATGTGCTGTTATATTTTATTTGTTTAACTTGTAGGCTGAAGAAAATATAACACATTCCTCCATCAACACATGCAAGTGTTGATCGGAGAATCTTTCACTGTCTTCATTGTATTCTGACAGCAGCCGCCGGAATACCTGAACAGAGCTGGCAGCTCAATTGCTGCCTGCTCTGTTTGGTCGAAGATTTTCTGACCTGTTCTTTCGATCAGCCAATCAAGGGATGGTGCCCGAAAGGGTGCCAACAGCACCCACTGTGTGAATTTCGGCCATCATTAAGAACCGGCCAAAATTTGCATAGTGTTTAGCCACCTTAAGCAGCTCTACTCAATGCCAAACAGCAGCTGCAAAAGCAAAAATAAATCCTGTAATGTGTATAATATGGGGTCGAGTTTTGGACACTGCATTGGAAAAAGAACATAGCAGTTTTAGAGAGGGTTTAGAGGTGTGTTTAGTTCCAGAGCGTTAAAAGAAAATACAGCATGTACTAAATAAAAAATACATGTAAACGCATGTACATGCACCAGAATGCACTGGAGCACACTAGCAAGTCAATTGAGCTTAAAACGAAAGCGCCAGAATGCTTTAAAAATACATATAAAAAATGCACTTGACCACATTTGCAGAAATGTATCCAGATCTGGTCTAGACATGGTGTGAATGGGTCCTACATAAATATCTCTCATACATTTTAGAACAGCATGACCCGTGACTTATTTATATCATAACCAAGTAATCCTTTATATTCTACAATTTATTTAATATGTTAAAACTTTTTTTTTTCTTCCAGAAAAGGAATCAATAATTCAAAAGCTTTTTAAACGGATTCAGGGCAAATGAAACACATGAAAACACAAGAAGAAACTTTAAACTAGGTCAAGAAATGGTTTATTGTAGTATTTCAGCTGGTTTTTTACATGCTTAATATACTTCACTGAAATAAATCAAAGCAATAATAATTTATTTAAGCACAAAATCAATTTCCTAGTTGGTGGGTTTCTGGAATGGATGAAGTTTTTTTTTCAGAAATAAGTTTTTATTGAATTTTTTACAAAGACAAAAGAACATGGATACAATAACAGAAACAAAAAGACGCACATACAGCACAAAAACCCGCGGTCTCATCTGTGCAGCAGAGGGGACATCAGACAGCGCGGTAAAGTACGGTACCATTTACCGGTACACATTACAGTACCATTACATTAAGCAGTGCCTTCAGGGGGGCAGCAGTTGGGGAAGTATGGTACTGGAGTGCTCACTGTCACTGCGCTGGCCGGAGGGAGTCCCCTGTCATCCCCTTAATACAGTATGTCCCTGCAGGCTGATACCTCTCTCCTGCTCTTCAAGTTCCCCCTTTCATGCTACCACCAAACTAGGTCTTATTTTCGGGGTAGGTCTTATATTACAGGAATCTTGAAAAATAGTGCTAGGTCTTACTTTCGGGGTAGGTCTTATTTTCGTGGAAACAGGGTATCAGATCTGTCAGCTCTCTCCGCAATGAGCTCTTCTGATCTCATCAGGCGACACATCTCCGCTGTCCATTCCGCAACTGATGGGATGACAGTGGAGTTCCAATGGCGAGGGATTAAGGCTCTAGCAGCAACGATAAAGAATCTGAGCAGAGATTTCTTCACCTTAGAGATAGAGCCCGGAAAGACCGTTAATAGAGCCATCTCAGGCGTAATGTGCAGATCAATAGAAGTAACTCTGGAGTAGACTGTGAGACAGCTTGCCAAAGGGGCAGAAGCAGAGTGCAACTCCACCACACATGGGCCACCGTGCCCGGTCCAGCCCGGCATCTCCAGCAGTTGTCTGGGTACGTGGGGGAGATCTGGTGCATTCTGACCGGGGACCTATACCATCGGGTCAGCAATTTAAAGTTCCGCTCTTGTGCGTAAGTCGACATGCAGAGTTTATGTGTAAAGCATAGGCATTTGTGACGGTCATCCTCCGAGAGGACGATTCCCAACTCCTGTTCCCAAGCGGAAAAGAAGTACAGGGAATCTCCACTGTGCGCGGTGATTAATGCTTGGTAAAGCAGCGAAACTGGGCGTTGGATTGGCAGACCAGAGGCGCATAGGTCCTCAAAAAAAGTGAGAGGCCTATGGAGAGTGCCCGACACAGACAATGCATCCACAAAGTGTCGGAGTTGGAAATAAGCCAGCCATGAAGATCGCGGAAGCGGGTTGGGGCCAGATAGTGATGCTAGTGGCTGTAAGGCTGTTCCCGACAGGCACTGAGATACATAACAAGGTTCAGAGACCTTCCAGCACAAAAAGGTGGGAACTCCATACCCTGCCGGGAAATCCGGGTTGGCCAGGATCGGGGTCATGGGACCCCGAGGTACAGATAAGTTATATCTGGGCATCGTGGTGTTCCATACCCGTAATACTTGGGGCGGAAAGAAGGGAAGATCCGAGCTTCGCGGTCGAAGAGCATTCGGTAACCACGGAAGCGTGAATAACGGCACCGGGGAAAGGTCGCTTTGCAGGGTGACCCACAATGCAGGATCGCTGGAGTCAAACCAGGCTGCTAAATGGGATAGATGGTTGGCCCTGTAACACGTCTCTAAGTCTGGAAGGGCGGCGCCCCCATGTTCCTTCCTCTTTATCAGGATAGTGTATCGCAGTCTGGGTTTCTTATTCCTCCAAATATAGCATAGGACCGCCGAGCGGATGCGCTTAAAGAAGCGGATCGGGAGACTTATAGGGAGGGTTTGGAACAAATAGAGGCATCGAGGCAGTAGGTGCATCTTGAACAGTGCGATTCTGCCAAACCAGGTATGATGTAGGTTCATCCAGGAGGTAAGAGTGTCCTCCACGGATTGCAACAGTGGGGCGTAATTAAGTGAGTACAGGTCCGACAATGTGGCTGGCACCTTAACCCCTAGGCAGGTAATGTGATCCGACCGTACTCGAAAGGGCAGTGAGTCCCGGAGGGTGTCCCGTTCTGCAGGGGGGTGGGATACATCCAGAAGTTCACATTTTTGCACATTTACCCGGTAATTGGATAGACCCCCAAATATTTTTAATTCGTGCAACACCGAAGGCAGGGCCACCAGTGGATTGGAAAGGTACAACAATAGGTCGTCAGCATATAACCCCTTTTTATGGATTTGCTTGCCGATTGAGAGGCCTTGGATAGATTGATTGAGTCTAAGAGTGTTTGCCAGGCGTTCCATGACCAGTATGTAAAGCAATGGGGACAGGGGGCAACCCTGTTGGGTGCCATTATGTATTTGGAACGGAGCCGAAAGCACGCCGTTCACCCATACTCTGGCACGCGGTCGGCAATAAAGTGCCATGATTTTATCCACAAAATCTGCAGGGAAGCCCGTCTGAAGCAAAGAGGCCCGCAGGAAAGGCCACCCAACACGATCGAAGGCTTTCTTGGCGTCCACCGAGAATAAACAAAAGGGGATTCCATGTGTTTGAGCGTAATGCATCAGGGTGATTGTTTGCCTAATACTATCCTTAGCCCCCCGTGCAGGTACAAACCCCACTTGTTCCTTATGAATCAGGTTAGGGTGGAATGGATTAAGTTAATTAACCACTTGAGGACCGGCATGTTACACCCCCTTCCTGTTTAGGCCATTTTCAGTTTTTAGTGCTGTGATACAATACTGTACCCAAATGAATTTTATATCATGTCTTTTTTTAAACAGATCAAGCTTTTTTTATTGGTATTCAATAACCACTGGGTTTTTAAAAAAAGCAGTACATTTTGGGGGAAAAAAAACAGTTTTTCTTACTTTCTGTTATAAAACATATTAAATTAATATTTCTTCATAAATTTAGACCAAAATGTATCCTGCTAAATTTCTTTGGTAGAAAGTCAACCCCCCATCCCAAATAATGAAAGTGTATATTATTTAGTCTGTGTTAAAGTTATAAAGTCTACAAACTATGGAATATATATTTGACATTTATCAACCCTAATGTTCTGACTGCCTATCACATTTATTGAGGCCCTGAAATGCCAGAATAGTAAAAACACCCCAAAAATTACCCCTTTTTAGGAAGTAAACACCCCAAGATATGGTGAAATTTTGGATTTCTAATTTTTGGCTAACTTTTTGGGAAAATAAAAAATTTACTCCTAAATAGGGGAGAAGGAGAGCAGATTGGCTGCAGCCTTGTGAGACACCATAGGCTGACAGCCCAGAAACAGGGAGCATATCGAAAATCCGGCACGGATTTCCGGATATTGTGACACAAGCTAGAGCCCATCTATGGTGAAGAAACACAATGAGGGGAATTTATCAAAACTAAAGCAGACAAAATCTGGAGCAGTTGCCCAAGGCAACCAATCAGCTCCTCTCTTCAGTTTGTCCAGTTAAGATTTGAAAATGAAAGAGAGGAGCTGATTGGTTGCCATGCACAGCTGCTCCAGATTTTAGGCCAATATATAGATTACCATCTACAGCCACTAGTAGGACAAACTAGGGCTTTTCTAAAAGATACCAAGGATATTTTGAATATCCTAAAGGATATCAAGGCAGATGAGAACATTACAATGGCGACCATAGACGTAAATTCACTCTACTGTATACTGTTATACCACATCAAGGGGGCCTAAAGGCTGTTGAATGGGCCTTTGGAACGTTCGCCAATTACGAAGAAGAACAAAAAGACTTTATCCTGGAAAGTCTACGGTTCGCAATGACAAACAATTTTTTCTGGTATAAGGGTGAATATTATCTACAGGAAAAAGGTGTTGCCATGGGAGCTAAATTTGCCCCAAGCTTGGCAAATCTATATATGTCAATGTGGGAGGAGGAATACATCTTTAAGAGTGAGATAAAAAAATTAAAATGATGGAAAAGATTCATCAATGATATTATAGTTTTATGGGAGGGTGATGCACAGTCCCTACAACCATTCATCGATGATCTTAACCTTAATGATTACAACCTCTCTTTTACTAGTCATATTAGCAATCGGAATATAACTTTTCTTGATCTGGACATAGTAAAAGATGAAGGGAGCTTTAACACCAGGACCTTCTTCAAAATCACAGATCGAAATAGTTACATTCCGATGTCCAGCTGCCATCACCCAGTCTGGCTCAAAGGAATTTCAAAAGGGCAACTAACCAGAATTAAAAGAAATTGTTCCAAAGATGAAGATTTCCATAAACAAACTAATATGCTAATTGACAAATTTAA
Organism: Nanorana parkeri; assembly: GCF_000935625.1. Lineage (NCBI taxonomy): Eukaryota > Metazoa > Chordata > Amphibia > Anura > Dicroglossidae > Nanorana > Nanorana parkeri. Next base: position 51,642 of record NW_017308642.1, on the reverse strand, counting down.
AGAAAACGGATATAAAGAAGAGGAATTAAAAACAGTGCAAAAAATTATATCAAAGAAAGATAGATTGGATTTATTAAAACCTATACAAAAATCTAAAGATCAAGGACAAGTAGCGTTTATAACAAATCATTCAGCCCAGTATAAATTAATAGAACATATTTTTAAAAATCATTGGCATATCCTCAAAAGAGATAGGATACTGGGTCCTATCTTGCCAAGTAAACCTAGAATATTATACAAACGAGCCCCAAACCTTAAAACTAAACTTGCCATTAATGTGCTGGATCCCCCTAAACCAGAGGTAACCATATTTAAGGGAGTTGGATTTTATCCCTGCAAATACTGTATTTGCTGTAGAACCACAGGAAAAAAATCACCTCCTTTAAATCTACTTCCACAAACAGGGAATATAAAATTAAAAAATGTGTCTCCTGTCACAGTAAGTTCGTGACCTACCTACTTAGCTGCCCTTGCGGCTTACAATATGTGGGGAGAACTACTAGAATGCTCAAAAAGAGATTAGAAGAGCATGTTACTAATATTAAGAACGGTTTTAATAAACATAGGGGTCTATTCACAAAGCTGCTCCCCTTGGTTCTACTGAACCGAAGGGGTCCTGGGGCCGAAGCTAGCCGAAGGATCGGCCGAAGCTACGGCCAGATCCTTCGGCAGCTTCGTGAATAGACCCCATAGTCATTTTAGACTATTTCACAATAGAGACCCTAAACTTTTAACAGTAATCGGGATAGATAAAGTCGATAGTCACTGGAGAGGCACGAATGTAACTAGAAAAATCTCACAGAATGAGTCCAAATGGATTTATACATTGGACACTATGAACCCCAGTGGACTACCGTATTTTGCGGTCCATAAGACGCACCGTCCCATAGGACGCAGGGAGGTCCGGCGCGCCTTATGGAGCACTCGACAGACTGTAGCTTCTGACACAGCTTCTATGACAGAAGCTGTGACAGAAGCTGCAGTAAGTGACCACTGAGACAGGTGGCGCTGTGATTACAGCGCCACGGTCTCTGATCACACAGAGCAGACGAAGAACGTCCGTTCTTCGTCTGCTCTATGGTGATCTCGATCGTCGCCGCTGCTCGGTTTTAATACGAGTGATCTCATTAGATCACTCGTATTAAACGAGCAGTAACTCCTACTGCTGAACTCGATCGCCGCCGCCACTGCTTGGCTTTAATACGAGTGATCTCATTAGATCACTCGTATTAAAGGAGCAGTGGCTCCTACTACTCGCCCGGCGCCCGAAACTGCATGTCTCGGGCGTCGGGATTCGCTCCGTAAGACGCAGGCACATTTTCCCAGTCCTTTTGGGAGTCTTATGGAGCGAAAAATACGGTAAATATTGATTTCGACCTGAATTGCTTTCTCAGTCATAATTAAAACGGAATATCGAATCCCCAACATTTTAAATATTATTAAAATCTTTTTTTTTTGCTGTTGGACATAGATGTTTTATGGTAATCGATTATTATATACATTTTAAATAGTTTTTATCGGTGTCATGTTATGTATTAAAACTTAATTGATTGTATTTTATTATAACCTTGTATTATATGTATAACAATGATGAATTAATTATTGCTTACTTTGGTTATTGGTATATAATTGAAATAATGGTTTTAAATAAATAGATTTCATTACTAGACAGTAGATGTCGGAATTTACCCTAAATGGGTGAACGAGACATTGATCCACCTGATATATGTTATAAAAGTGAGGTTTTGGTATGAGAATTTAGACCTGCATGCTCCCCTGAGGACGTCATTGATGACGAAACGCGCAGGGCGGGTCATTTCATACCAAACCTGACAGTTGCCGAACCGGTCGGTCTTGTTTTATTGTCCTTGGATTTTAAATGTTAAATTTACGAATAAACCACCTTTTGACTACACAATGAGGGGCTTCTCTCTTTTTTTGCATGAGAGAACGGGTACTCTTTAACTGGAAAATCGATGGTAGAAAAGGTGCCAACAAAACACACCAAACTATCCTACTCCGTTAAATACAATCTCGGCCGAGCCGATGCATATGTGATCGGCTCGACCGAGCCGCTCGGCAATGATCGGGAGCTGTAGGGGCTATTGTGAATAGCCCGTACAGCACCCCCTTGGTTCTACTGAACCGAAGGGGTCCTGGGGCCGAAGCTAGCCGAAGGATCGGCCGAAGCTACGGCCAGATCCTTCGGCAGCTTCGTGAATAGACCCCATAGTCATTTTAGACTATTTCACAATAGAGACCCTAAACTTTTAACAGTAATCGGGATAGATAAAGTCGATAGTCACTGGAGAGGCACGAATGTAACTAGAAAAATCTCACAGAATGAGTCCAAATGGATTTATACATTGGACACTATGAACCCCAGTGGACTACCGTATTTTGCGGTCCATAAGACGCACCGTCCCATAGGACGCAGGGAGGTCCGGCGCGCCTTATGGAGCACTCGACAGACTGTAGCTTCTGACACAGCTTCTATGACAGAAGCTGTGACAGAAGCTGCAGTAAGTGACCACTGAGACAGGTGGCGCTGTGATTACAGCGCCACGGTCTCTGATCACACAGAGCAGACGAAGAACGTCCGTTCTTCGTCTGCTCTATGGTGATCTCGATCGTCGCCGCTGCTCGGTTTTAATACGAGTGATCTCATTAGATCACTCGTATTAAACGAGCAGTAACTCCTACTGCTGAACTCGATCGCCGCCGCCACTGCTTGGCTTTAATACGAGTGATCTCATTAGATCACTCGTATTAAAGGAGCAGTGGCTCCTACTACTCGCCCGGCGCCCGAAACTGCATGTCTCGGGCGTCGGGATTCGCTCCGTAAGACGCAGGCACATTTTCCCAGTCCTTTTGGGAGTCTTATGGAGCGAAAAATACGGTAAATATTGATTTCGACCTGAATTGCTTTCTCAGTCATAATTAAAACGGAATATCGAATCCCCAACATTTTAAATATTATTAAAATCTTTTTTTTTTGCTGTTGGACATAGATGTTTTATGGTAATCGATTATTATATACATTTTAAATAGTTTTTATCGGTGTCATGTTATGTATTAAAACTTAATTGATTGTATTTTATTATAACCTTGTATTATATGTATAACAATGATGAATTAATTATTGCTTACTTTGGTTATTGGTATATAATTGAAATAATGGTTTTAAATAAATAGATTTCATTACTAGACAGTAGATGTCGGAATTTACCCTAAATGGGTGAACGAGACATTGATCCACCTGATATATGTTATAAAAGTGAGGTTTTGGTATGAGAATTTAGACCTGCATGCTCCCCTGAGGACGTCATTGATGACGAAACGCGCAGGGCGGGTCATTTCATACCAAACCTGACAGTTGCCGAACCGGTCGGTCTTGTTTTATTGTCCTTGGATTTTAAATGTTAAATTTACGAATAAACCACCTTTTGACTACACAATGAGGGGCTTCTCTCTTTTTTTGCATGAGAGAACGGGTACTCTTTAACTGGAAAATCGATGGTAGAAAAGGTGCCAACAAAACACACCAAACTATCCTACTCCGTTAAATACAAAGGTGTGGGGCTGTCTGCTACAGCCGGAGACCAGGGGTGAGTACTCACTTTTAGGGGAATGGTATTGATCTCAATACACTCCCCAGAATAAGAATTGTGCGTACACCACCAAATATTTGGAACATTTCGTTATTTTTCTTCACTTGGAATGGATTGAAAACACTACAGAGACTTTTTTCTGCTATTGTTCTATTAACACTTTTTTATTTCCAAAAAAAACGTTATCTTTTGAAAGTTTTGCACAAGAGATTACTTATTTTTATTATAAAAATACATCACAGTTTGCAAACGAGATATTTAATTCCATTCACTTTGATCACAGAGGAAAATATCTTTATATTAACACTTTGTTCACGGAAACAACTTTCGTCACCCACGATTGACGTATTTGAGCACGTTGGTTGCATGTTAAATTTGGTTTACATTGTCTAAATTATATGATACATTAAATTAATATTCATTAACTTTGACCACTTATGGTAGTCACGTATGATATGTTGACTTGACACTATTTACGGAAAAGTATTTCAACTTATGGTTTGATTAATCCAGCACTTTTTTGTTTTATATCATATAATTGGTGTATATGTATATACACATGTATTCACATTAGAGTAATTAGCGCTGTTTATTTATTTTATATTCATCTATTAGACCCTATGGGTCTATATCACAGCAGCTTTTGTTTAACACTTCACTTGTGGATCGGTATTGTTGTAGATTTGTTTAGATTGTTAGCGTTGCCCATTCAGATAAAACTACTCTCTGTATTATGTCTGCAAGGAGAGACTGAATAAGAGGTTAATAAAGTGCAAATTTCGGGACCTTGGAGTTACCTTGCACTACCTACAGTCCTTTCTCACTGGGGGTCCACCTGTGGTGTAACTGCCATGACATGCTGTCATTTTGACTGCCAAGGTCCTGATCTGTGTAGGACAGTAGCATGACAGCAGCTATCTCTGCACTGATCAGTGTAACAAGTGTTTGTCCTATGTCACACTGCAATCCTATGGCTGGTGACCCATCCAGCGAAAGAATTGATAGCGAGGGCAGGGGAACTATTATCCTTTTTCCAGGGCATCAATCCCTGGAGTAAGTCAATGGTGAGTTGGCCCCAGCAACAGGATCACGAATGTGACATAGGCCTTACAGTGTCAGAGCTCATAAAAAAGTTGACAAAAAATTGATACATTGTACCTGTCAGAAGGAACCAATTATAACCTATTGTGTCTATGTATTGTTTGCTGAAGGCTGAAATAAAAAAAATACTTTGAATAAATCTCTTTCCTATTAAACCCCATTAGTTCCATGTTATCCCTACTAACCCAATAAAAAAAACTCTCTCTCCCTGCTCCCCTAGTTGGTCTTTTTGCCATTTTTATTTATTCTTTACTGTTTGTATGAATAAAACCACGTACCCTAACATTTTTCCTATAAGCTTTATTTAATTTGAAAATAACTTTGCCACACTTTGTCGTGGAAGGCAATTTTACCAAAAGAAAAGCCTTGTTTGTCTAAAAAAAAAAAACCTTATATGCCTTACTTCTGTATCCTATCCTATAAAAGATATTAATAGCCCAAATATCTGAAAACAGAAATGGCTATATTTTACCTAATTTGTTTTAGTTTACTTTGTATTTGCCCTTTTATAATTTCTTGTATCCAATGACACCTTGGAGTTGACAGGACACAAGCTTGATCCAATCTCTCAGTGCTTAATCCTTGAAAAAGTATGTTGTTTAAACTGCAATTTATACAGAAAATGAACAGGTCATCGCAGTGATTCATCGTTCACTGGAATGCTCAGTCCAGATTTTCCAGATCAGACAGAGACAGCCTCGAAGCAGGCAGCTACTGCTGTGCTGCCTCTTTAGCTAACCGGTGCTTTTGAGAATACTTTGTTGTGTATTAAACATTTATTTGTAAAACAAAGATTGCGTGTATACAATGAAAAAGAAAACAGATGCTAAACTGCAATTTTTTTAATATACATTTGTAAGAAAAAAAAGGCAGCTAAGAAAAATGTTGCCAAATCATGATAGTTTCCATTTAAAGCTGAACTCCAGGCAAAAAACCTAATACACAGTTGACATATATATAATGTATATAGGGGCAGTTTCAGTTAGCCAGGGATAGTCACAAACAGAGCAGCTGCTGCTGGACTCTCTATTTAGAATATACACAATGTTCTTCAAAACCAATGTAATACGTGCACCCCGTATTCATTATTTACTTGTAAAAAAGGCTGTGTTAAGTTTACTCATCTATCAAACTCCACCAAACCACGGGGTTATTCACAAAGCTGCTGAAGCAGCCGAATGAATATACCAGCTGAAGTGGAGTAAGCTGAACGCTGTTCGGCTATTCACATCTGGCTTGTACGGCTGATTTAAGTCGTACATCGCCTGCCTTTGGCTGAGCTGAAGTGCAGAAGGAGTTCAATGCAGCTGATCCAACATCTGGATCGGCTGAGCCGAAGCTCTGACAGCTCACTTGCTCGGCAGCTTTCGGCTCGGCTATTCTGCTCGGTACCTGCGAGGTACCGGGCAGAATAGATAATAAGTGAAATAAATGTAAAAAAAGAAAAACAAAGTTGAAAAATTGATGTCACGGCCGGCTCCGCCCAGTTGTTATTGTTTAATGACAGATCAGCGTCCCCAAGTCATTTGTGGACGCTCATCTGTCATTACAACTGGGCAGAGCAAGCCATGAGATCACAGCTGTCTCTGCCCAGCTGTCATTTGCGGGGAGAACGACCGGCCTTAGGCAGGCCATTCTCCCCGCTTCGGGTGTCACTTCGGCTCAGTCGAGCCTTAGCATATGCCTTCGGCTTTGCTGAGCCGCTCGGCCGCTGTACCGACTACCGAAGAGAGCCAAAGGATCAGCCGAAGCTACTGCTGGATCCTTCGGCTCTTTAGTTAATAATTCCCTAAAGGAATTAGTATCATACATCATTAGGAACCAAGTTTGGAGGAATTGGTTCTGTTATGAAATGATTAAAACAGCAGGATTATTAACACAGAATAGCAATAACATGGTAGCCATCATCAACAGTGTGTAACACACTCACCTGTCCGCAGCTCCCGGCCGTCCGGAGGTTCCATCGGTGATCCGTTGACGTCATCGGACTCCGCCCCTTCCTCTACTTAAGCCGACAAAGCCACTTGCCTGGTGTTCGTGTAAGGTGTGTGACGCCAGGCAAGTACCTCCGCCACCGCCGCCAAACAGGAACTAGAGATTGGGCCGGTCAGTGCCCCTGCTACGCAGCTCCTCTCCACGCCGTCACTGGCTTCCTCCTCGCTCGAGCCACCATGGACCCAGCAGTTTCCAGTTTGCTAAAGCATTCCTGACTGCTCTACTGATTCTGGCCACAGGGGGGTAGCAGAGAACTACTCAACTCAAAACAGCAAGTATTTTCAATTGAATCAGTTTGATACCAGTAAACTGTGTTTCCAGGTTGCAACTCATTGGATGCTATTGAACAGTGTATCTTACCTACAAACCAATCATTGCCATTGAACTGAGTATCTAGCCTACAACCAATTGCTGCCATTGAACTGTATACCTAACTTACAATCCGTTTAAAGTAATTGAAGTGTGAAACTGACTTATTGACCAGCTGTAGCCAGTGAACCGTGCACCCATTATCCATCCAGCGCAGTATCTGAAGCTGAGATCTCACCCAGTCCTGACTAGACCGGCCAAGGCATTACACAGTGTACATCAACACAGAGGTGTGATTTATGCCAACCAGATGATAGGTGCCAAGCACAACAATCTTTTTTTATTGACTAGAAAGAATACCTCTTTGTCTAAGGTTCCTGTTATTGATGAGCTCTTCTGAGAACTCATTTTTAACATCTACAATCTACAGCTTATACTGTAATTGCATAGTTGCCAATATTTTAAAAACATTTCCAAGGATACTTTTTTACCACTGTAGGTGACAATTGTACCAAATTGGTGTAGTACTACAAGAGATATATTTTTAGCTGACTGTACGGTTTAATTTTAAAATGCTGTATATACTTGAAAATTCCTAATAATAATGACAGAAATTCAGCCAAGAAGGGATCATTCATTAGTAAGCTTATTTATGTATATGACACCTATAACCTTTAAGAAGGCCATACACAGCTCACATTTTGGCCGATTCCTACTGAATCAGCCAATTCTGAGCTGTTGCTGGCCCTGTTGGCACCACCCTGTTCAACAAAAGTCAGATTTCAAAATCGAAGGAGTTGGGTGCAAAATTGTTGGCTGAACAGTGTCTGGATCCTTTTAAATGCAGTCATTGTTCAAGTATTCAGACAGCCGGGGGTGCTGCAACTGTCTTAATACAATAGCCATTAGAGGAGATTTCTTTATCCACGCTCTAGAAATGTATGGCCAGCCTTAGTCTGTACAGTCTATTTAAAGTGCGCTACCCAACATCTCTGGCAGAGAATACAAAGATAAACCCCATTTACACTGCAAACACATTTGGCATATAATACTTAGAAAACATCATGTGACACTGACCGTTCTACTGTGTCCTGCGACTTCTGTTGTGGCTGCTGACGGGTTGAAAGTTTTTTAGGTGCAAAAATCCCGTGTAATAAAACAAGTTGGGGCTGTGGCCTGGACATGGCACCGAGCAGCAGCCAAATCCCAGAGCTCTGCAGACCCAGGGTATATATTTCAGTGTATCTTCCTCCCTTTCGCCCCAATGCCCCATGAAGTCACAGAAGACTCCCCGTGCCCCTGTGCGACAGCAGAAACAATCCCGGATGGAGGTATATGTGTCTCCCCAGGACTCGAGGCCTAAGCCGCGGGAGCGGCCCGGGACACCCGCATACTCCACCCCGACGAGACGTACCCAACCTTCTGCACACCATGATGCCTCCGGTTTCTCGGACGAGGCGACGTTCCCATTTGTGAGTGGGCTCGTGGACCGCAGCCAGGTTGGCTTTGTCCCGGGCCGAGAGGCCCGAGACAACACCATCAGGTGTTGACTGTGGTCCACCTAGCACGTTCCATGTCTAGACCTCTTCTCCTGCTGTCGTTTCTGAGGGAGACGCTAATACATGTGGGCCTGGGAATCAACATGAGGCAATGGATAGGCTCGCTGTACTCGAATCCTACGGCTGTGGTCAGAGTGAATGGGATCCTGTCGGAGCCGTTCGACATTTCGAATGGTACTCATCAGGGAGGTACTCAACAGGGTCCCCTCTTATATTCCTTCTCTCCTTGGATCCACTTCTTAGGACGATACAGACGTCCCCAGATATCAGTGGCCTTGAGTCCAAAGCGGGACACCAGAAAGTTGCTGCCTATGCAGATGATCTCCTACACTATGTATCAAACCCAGAAATATCGCTGCCCAATCTTTTACAAGCTCTGGAGACCTATGGACGCCTCTCAAATTTCAAACTGAACCTCAGTAAATCGAAGGCAGTTAATATCTCGATCCCTGCCAGCCGCCTACGTGGCCTCCAGAGGTCCTTTCAGTTTAAATGGGCGTCATCTCACATCACATATCTAGGGGTATCTATCCCGGCAGACATTAAGGACACCTTTGCTCTGAACTTCATCCCCATTCAGAAACGTATCTTCTCAGATCTGAAGTCCTGGGACCGCTCCACGTTTACGTGGATGGGTCGCAATAGCATTTTAAAAATGACAATTCTGCCCAGACTACTCTATCTCTTCCAAACGTTACCAATTATTGTCCCTGATATGTATCTAAGACAGATGCGTTCTCTCTTCTTGGCCTTTCTGTGGGCTAACAAGAGGGCTCGATTGCGTCATCAGATCCTATCCAGACCTCGAGCGGCGGGTGGGTTGAGCTTTCCAGATCCCGCTCTTTACTACAGAGCGACCCACTTAGCAGTGATTGTGGACTGGTGCTGTACCGTGGTCAGAAACTGTGGGTGGCCTTGGAACAGGAGGATTGCCCGTGGCCGCTACATGGTACCCCATGGATCTCTCCGTAATTGCCACTCTCCTCTTGGAAGAACCCTTTGGTTCGCGCCACGATGCTGGTGGCAGGCAAGGTGCTCCCCTCCCCAGGTTGGGATCCCTGTCAATGTAATGGGGGGATTTACACAGACCGCCAGCGTAAGGGGGGATTTACTCTGATCACCACTTACTGCCCTATAGTGTACATCTATTCAGAAAGAAACAAGCAGTTGCTTGCCTAACTGCAGAACAGTGCAAAGTACAGTACACGTGTATATGTGCATGATGACACGTATCATCCTGTTAACTCTTCTGGATAAAGTTTCTTCTTTACACTAAGTGGTGTTGCACAGAGAGAGATTTTTTCAACTTGAGAATAGTGGCAGGAAGAAAGCCTCGTGATTTTTATGTAACTAGAGCAGGGTGGTTCCACAACTTTTACACCGCCATTCCTGTTCTTAGACAATCAACATCTCCCCTGACACATTATATGGTGTTTGGATTAAGGTGTCTTTGCTACTTATGTGGATATAAATACTTGGGTATATCCCTATTACTTATTAGAACTGAAGAAGTGGCTTGGGTAAGCTGCAAAATGACTTCAATATTACAGAACAAGTCCAGTTACACGTGACTAATTACTTTTAGCTACGACAAAGGGTTATGTGAATTATTCTATGAACACGGGGACAGCACACAAGACAGTGTTGCCCACCATTGCAATCCTCAGCACAGAATAGCACAGTTAAGCACATATCTCCCTAATCTCTCCATATACCGGATGATAAGCACATGGCTCACAAAAATCTTTGTTTATTGTCTAGAAATAATCACCCTTTGTTTCAGCTTCCTTGTAGTCATTTGGAAACTCTTCAAAATCGTCTTAGAACAAATGGACAAATATTGAATCCTTAGTTTATATAACCTTCTAGTTCTTTACAGTTCACGTGGTGTCTGTCAGCTGTACAACTATGACTTTTATTGTTGGAAAATAACTACACATGATGAAAATTTTATTTTGGAAGAAAACTATTATGATGAAAATGTTAGGGGTGTATTTATGTACAAATTCAGGAAGCCGGGTGGCCCGTTATTACCTGCCATCTGGCTTCTTGATTGCCGGGGAAGCCAGCCCCATGCTGATTCGCCGGCTTGATGCTGATTGGCCGGGATGCCTGCTTCCCAGCCAATTAGCATCAAGATGGCCAAACAGCATTGAGCCGCCTTCCTGGCCAATCAGGAAGCCGGAGGCGGGTCATTACCCGCGGCCCGGCTTCCTGATCAGCCAGGAAGCCAGCTCTATGCTGTTTGGCCGACTCGATGCTGATGGGTTGGGAAGCCGGCTTCCCAGTCCATCAGCATCGAAATGGCCAATTAGGAAACTAGAAGGCGGGTTATTACATGCGACCTGGAAAGAAAATATACTAATAACTAGCATGGAGCCGGCTTCCCAGCCAATCAGGAAGCTGGGCGGCAAGTCATTACCTACTGCCCGGCTTCCTGATTGGCCCGTGAAGGCTGAAGCAGATGAGAGAGGGTGCAAGCCGTGACAGAGGGAGCAGGAGCAGTGACTGAAGAAAAGGATCATGTGGACAAGACTGAGACGTGACTGGAATCAGGAACAGGTCGTATGAAAGAGATTGGGGAAAGGGGGTGTACGTTGTCTTTGAGATTGTCTTTGAGATTGTGTGGGGGGTGAGATTGTATGCATTTGCAAATACTAAACTGTTAGTATTTTTTTAAACGGTTAGTGCTTTATATTAAGACTGTTAGTGTTTAAAGTAAGAGAAGGGATTAAGTATACCTTAACTTAGGCCCAGGGCTTTAATATAAATTTAATTTTACCCCAGGACAGTAGCATAAGAAACCCGAGGGCCATAGCATAATAAAGCATAATTAAATCCCACAGCCAAAGTAAATATAAATCAAAATAAATTAAAATAACTACAGGTCTTTATTAAGATAACCCTAGGACTGCAGTCTAATTTAAACTAACTTATCCACAGCACAATGCAGTGTCCTAAAAAAGGAGTTCAAATACTTAGGTGCTAGGCTGAAGGAAAGGACCTCCACAGTGGTATTCTGTGAGATACTGCCAGTGCCACGAGCCACTCCGGACAGACAGCGCGAGTTGCGGGAACTTAACAAGTGGCTCCGAAACTGGTGTCAGAATGAGGGCTTTGGTTTCCTGGAGAACTGGGCTAACTTCTCAGTCGGTTACCGGCTCTTCAGCCGAGACGGGCTGCACCTTACTGGGGAAGGTGCAGCATTTCTGGGGGGGAAAATGGTTAAAAGACTGGATGAGCTATTAAACTAGATAATGGGGTGGAGGGTAAAATAAAAACCAAAAAATTAAATATTAAACAACCAATCGTGACAGATAACACAGAAGGAAAGAATACAGGATTAGATAGTGGGCTAACTCCAGTCAACAGAGTCAACATAGTCAAAGTAGTAAATCAAGCCAATATAGAGAACATACTAAATGTAGTCAATAAAGTAAATCTAATTGCCCAAGGTGATCCAAGGAGGAATGGACCAGCCATGACAGGTACAATTAAAATTAATAGTGGGGAGCAAGAGGGGAGCAAACGTTCAACCAGTAAATGTACAAAAATCAAATGTATGTTCACCAATGCTAGAAGTCTAGCAAATAAAATAGAAGACCTTGAAGTTATGTTACTGGAGGAGGACTATGATATAGTAGGAATAGCAGAAACGTGGTTAGACAGCACACATGATTGGGCTACTAACATAGAAGGCTACAACCTGTTCAGGAGGGACATGCTTGCAAGAAGGTGGGGGGGCATGTATATATGATAAAAACGACCTCATTATGCACATCTGTGACTATATCACGTCAGCTGGTGGAGATGATGTGGAATCTTTATTGTTAGAACTAGATAGAACGGACCTTAGCCATAAACTTATTGTGGGTGTCTGTTCTAAACCTCCAAATATAGGGGAAGAGGAGGAGGCCCACCTACAATCCCAAATAGAAATAGCGGGGAAACAGGGTAATGTTGTGATAATGGGAGACTTCAATTACCCAAGCATCAACTGGGCTAACGGAACTTCCAAAATCGGCAAAGGCTGCCAGTTTTTTTAATATGTTGCGAGACAATTTCAAGGATCAGATGGTTGAGGTCCATAATGCCATCCTAGATCTGATCATCAGCAATAATACGGAGTTGTAATCGGGGAGACACTGGGTAATAGTGATCACAAGGTGATTGATTTTAATATTGGGTGCAAGAAAGGGAAGGGGGATGGGTGGACGAGAAGCCTAAACTTCAGGAAGGCTAACTTTGATAAACTATGCAATATAGTGGGTGAAATCAAATGGGAAAACTTATTTCATAAACTAAACTTTGACCAAAAGTGGGACTGTTTCAAGAACAAATTAAAAAATGCTATTAGCAGGTGTATACCACTGGGTAACAAAAGTAAAAGATCAAAATCAAAGCCAATGTGGCTAAATAAAACAGTAAAACAACACATTAAGGAAAAGAAAGTGGCATTTACTAAGTATAAAACGGGGGGGGGGGGGGGGCCAGTATTGGCATTCGATAACTACAAAGAATATAATAAAAGATGTAAACTGGTAGTCCGGGCAGCTAAAATTGAATGTGAGAAATATATCGCCAAAGTTAGTAAAAGGAACCCAACAAAATGTATCAATACATAAACATTAAAAAGGGGAGGACATAAATGGGACGTTACTCACAAACGACAGGGAGAGGGCCGAGACGCTAAATACTTTTTTCTCGTCAGTATTCAACAAGGAAAAAGACGTGTTTAGTGTACACGATAAAACACAATTTTTACCAATAAATACACCTGAGTGGTTGACTGAAACTGGGATACAACATAGGCTTAAACTACTAAATGCAAATAAAGCATTAGGACCTGATAATCTACATCCCAAGGTACTCAAGGAACTGAACAAGAAGATAACGAGACCATTGTTCCTCATTTTTAAGGAATCCGTAATGGCTGGTAGAGTGCCAAGCGACTGGCGAAGGGCTAATGTGGTACCTATATTCAAAAAAGGGTCAAAATGCCAACCCGGGAACTATAGACCAGTTAGTCTGACATGCATAGTATGTAAACTGTTAGTGGAATTCGTCCGGGATCATGGCATAATAACTGATAACCAGCATGGATTTAGGAAGGATCGTTCTTGCCAGACCAACCTGTTGACCTTTTACGAAGAGGTAAGTAGAGATCTGGATGGAGGGAGGCCGGTGGACATAGTATATCTGGACTTTTCCAAAGCATTTGATACGGTGCCACATAAACGCTTGTTATACAAGCTAAGGGCTATGGGCATAGATTAATTAGTGTGCACGTGGATAGAAAACTGGCTACAGGAACGTGTACAAAGAGTATCGATAAACGGCACCTTTTCAGACTGGGCTGAGGTCATGAGTGGTGTTCCCCAGTGTTCTGTGCTGGTTGCCATGCTTTTTAACCTGTTTATTAATGATATAGGGGAGGGAGTAGCCGTGTCTCAGTGTTTGCTGATGATACGAAAATTGGGGAGTGGGCAACTGTATGGCAGATAAAGTTCAATGTCGATAAATGTAAGGTAATGCACCTTGGAGTTAAAAATAGGCAAATGGACTATACACTTATGGGTATGCCGCTAGGGAAGTCGGAAACGGAGAAGGATTTAGGGGTCATCATAGACCGCAGATTGAACAACAGCTCGCAGTACCAGGCTGCTGTAAACAAAGCAAGTAGAGTCCTGTCTTGAATTAAGAAGGAAATGTATTGCAGGGTCAAATCTAGAATTTTGCCACTCTACAGATCACTGGTTCGGCCTCATCTGGAGTATGCGGTCCAGTTTTGGTCTCCGATACTCAGAAAAGATGTCCTTGAGCTGGGAAAAGTCGACAGGAGGGCAACCAAACTCATTAAGGGGTTCGAGGACCTGAACTATGAAACAAGGTTGTTAAAATTAAATATGTTCTCCTTGGAGGTTAGGAGATTAAGGGGGAACATGATTTTCCTGTACAAACTATTCAATGGTGACAGCAACATTGTTAGCAAACTGTTTATGGTTAGCTCCGTAACAAAGACCAGAGGGCACCACCAAAAATTGGTGGAATAAAAAATTCAACACACAGGGCGCAAGGGGTTCTTCACAGTTAGAGCGGTTAAGGTCTGGAACTCGCTGCCGAAGGAAGTGATTTCAGGTAAGAGTGTGGAATCATTCAAAAAACTCTTGGACGAGTTCCTCGGAGACCATAACATACAGGGGTACAGGTACTCCTAAGAGCAAAATCACACATGGACTAACACACACACACACACACACACACACCTGCTTAAACATAAATGCACACACGCAATAGGTTGGACTTGATTATTCAACCTCAAATACTATGTAAACTATGTAATACCAGGAAATTACTGCATTATTGCCATTAGATGGAGCTGAGGAGCATGGAAAAAAAGCTCCAATCTGCATATGCAATATGACAAGCTGAGGATCATTTTATACTGTACATTAATTGTGTTCAGAACACCCACAGACATCTGATTCCAGGCTTCTGTTGCAACAAAAGTTTATTTTTTTTTAAGTTTAATATATTTTTATTTCCATATTTATAGGTATAAACAAACATACATACATAAATACATTCTGGTCACGAACATGTATCAAAAGACTTCATATCAAAGGGTAGGTGTTTCAGAAGCCGTAATCAACAATCTCTAAATTCTCGAGAAAGGCTTCAACCTTGCTTTATTACAACACGTACATAATCCTACCCTTTATTTTACAAGACCTCTTATTATTCTACCAATTTACCCGTTTCTCCCTTTTATTCAATACTATAAATAAATCTGCTATAGTCTTCTCTCCCCTAAATGTGAATTCCTTTATATTATACTCCCCCTCTACCCTATCATAACCACTCGAGTGAATATGTTCCCTATTTCTATGTAAGGCCCTTAACAATATTCCTAACCCTGTGATTAACCCTCTACTTATTTAACCATAATGCCCTTTTAACCTTGTTTCAAGGTTGCACATCCTCCATCTGTACGATCAAATTATTTATGTTATTTAACCCCTGTAACATATCCTGTATTTCTAATTACTAAAGCCTTGTAAACATCCCTCCAAATCCATTTCTCTTCTCAAATAGTGTGTTTGATAACCCTCGGACTTCCCTTTCTCCCACAGTCTATCAGCCATCTTCCACTTTCTTACATACATACAGGTCGAATGCATTTGTGGTCTAATATATATACCCATGTTTATCTTTTTTACCATTATCCTCAGCGATTAGTTCCTCCATGTATCTTATTTCCTCCATCGTGGTCTCCCATCCTTCTAATGAGGAGGGAATCCTAGATTTCCAACCCCTTGATATGTTAACTCTAGCCGCGGCCAGCACAAACTTTAAAACATTTATCTTTATATTTTTTATGGGGCCAGGGATCAGGGACAGCAATGCTAGTACGGGATCGTTCTCCACACTTAAATTACCTATGGAACGATAAACTTCGAATATTAGTTCCCAGAATGGTTGAATTCTGGGGCAACTCCACCAGATATGCAGGTATGTGCCCTCCTCAACGCTACATCTCCAGCATCTATCTGACTCTCCCGGGTTTATGTGTTTAATTCCTTCAGGGCATCTATACCATCTTGCAAGTATTTTGAAGTTTTTTTCTTGGTAAAATGAGGATTTGACAGAACTGTGTGTCATAAAGAATATTCTTCTCCATTCTTCCTCTGAGATCTATCTCCTCAACTCCTGTTCCCATCTCTTTATATATTTTGTATGACCTCTAGCTTCTTCCTCTCTCAGTAGATTATAAACCACTGATAGTGCATGCTCAACCCTTGTTTTCCGCAGGCATAACTTCTCAAATGTAGTGAATGGTCTATTTAGGGGTTTAAATACCCTTAGATTTCTAATGAAGTCTGTTAATTGAATTGACTCCATCCATAGCTTTCCATTATTTTGTTTCTCGGGTCTAAGCTCTGATTTTAGGACTTCCTTTCCTTTCTCTAAAACCTGCCAAATCTGTGCGTGAGAAAAATTATCTATATTTAGGAAGGAGACCGTCTGCATACCGGGTGGGAATTGTGGGTTCACTGCTATAGGGGTCATGGGACCTGGGCAGGAAGATAGATTGTATTTATATATAGATCTATCCCACATTTTTAATACTGCTTTAGCTAAGTATGGCATAGTGTTCATATGTGGTCTTGCGTCTGCTACCACCCATGGAATATTCTTCAAGGGGATAATGGCTATATTTGTCTCTAGGTTTACTCCCCCTCTGACTTGATTACTATAGGTCCAGTCCAACATTCTCATTATTAGTGCTGCTTTATGATATAGGGTGAAGTCTGGTATTCCCAACCCACCCCTTGATTTTGGTCTGGTTAACACTTTAACACTAATCCGTGGAGTTTTGCTGGCCCATATAAATTTTATTGCTGCCGTTTTAAGTTTTTGAAAAAAAGATCTTGGCAGCAAAATGGGTACAGTTTGGAACCTGTATAGTATTTTGGGCAAAATATCCATTTTAAGTACATTAGCCCTCCCAATCCATGACAAATTCGCACTGCTCCAAATTTTGAACTGGGCAAATAACTTATCTATGCAGTCTCTAAAGTTAATAGCGTATAGAGTATTTAGATCCTTAGGAATATATATACCCAAATAAACGATATACTTGGCTTTCCATCTAAATGAGTAGCTTTCCCTTAGGCACTGTTGTACTTCCTCTGTTAGTGATATATTCATGAATTCCGATTTTGATATATTAATATGGAAATTACTCAGATCCCCATACTTCCTCAATTCCATAAGGATATTGGGCATTGTTACCTGTGGGGATGTTATAAATAGGAGTAGGTCGTCCGCATATAATGCGAGTTTATGATGTTGTGTAGTAGCAGATATACCCTTAATCAAGGGGTTTTGTCTAATAGTGTTTGCTAGTTGTTCCATCACTATTACATATAGCAGAGGTGAAAGGGGGCATCCTTGACGGGTGCCATTTAATATAGGGAAGGGGTTTGATATTTCCCCGTTAACCCTAACTTTTGCAGTTGGATTTACATATAGGGCCATTATCTTTGCTATAAATTTCTCTCCTACACCCACTTGTGCAAGTGATTCCCTGAGGAAGAGCCAGTTTACTCTATCGAATGCTTTCTCAGCATCAACTGAGAGTAGGCACATTGCTTGATTCTCCTTCTGCGCTAATCCTATCAAGTTAATGACCCTAGTTGTACTATCTCTAGCCTCCCTCCCCTGGACAAAACCTGTTTGATCTCCATGGTTTTGGGTAGAATTACTTTTAATCTGGAGGCCAGTATTTTTGCGTATAGCTTAAGATCTATATTTATTAAGGATATGGGACGATATTCTGTAAGATCCTTCCCAGGTCTGGGTATTAGAGATATATGCGCCTCTAATGTTTGTGTAGGGAAGGGACAATTTTTTGTAACAACATTACACACATCAGTAAAGAAAGGTCTTAATAATTCCTCAAATTGTTTATAGAATCTGGCTGTGAAACCATCCGGTCCTGGGGCCTTACTGGCCTTTAAGGAGGCAAATGCCTCCTTAATTTCTTTTTCTGTGAATGTTAAATTCAACATTTCGCCGTCTTCCTTACTGAATACTGCCAAGTTAGCTTCTTTTACATAACTCTGGATTTTACTTATGTATCTATCAGGAGACATATCTGCATACCTGCCTCGTATTGAGTAAAGTGACGCATAACATTTTCTAAATGTTTCTGTTATTGAAGACGAGGAATGTTGAATAATCCCACTCGCATCTTTAATCCGTGTTATATTTGTTTTAGAGGTTCTAGGATGAATTTTCCTAGCCAGCAGCTTTCCACATTTATCCCCTTCTTCATAGAAGTATTTTTTGCTTTTATCCCTAGCAATTTGTGTTTGTTGGTCCAGAATCTGGCGGATGTCCCTTCTCACCTCATATAGTTGAGAAAAATAATTATTTTGGGGGTCATTCGCTTTATTCCTGGTCTCCAATTCACACAACTTACTAAAAAGACCTTTCAGCTTACTGGCCCTTTCTTTTTTTAATCTGGAGCCGTGTTTAACTAGGGTACCTCTAATAACGCATTTCAGAGCCTCCCATTGCATGGGTATTGACGTAGTGTCTTTTTGATGATCTTTTATGAAGTTTTTTATTGTGGAGATTACTTCTTCCTGGCACGCTGTGTTTTTTAATAAATTATCGTTTAATCTCCAGGTTCCCTTCCCTTTATATCCATTTTCTAGCTTGAATGTCAATATTACTGGTGCATGGTCTGACCAAAGGATTGGTCCTATTTCAATCTCTGGATCCTTATCTAGGATTTTCTGGTGCAGCCAAACATGATCTATTCTGCTATAAGTTTAATGCACTGTAGAGAAATATGTTAAGTCTCTCTTTGTGGGATTTAATATACGCCAGCCGTCCACAAGCCCCATTTTATCCATTTTAATTCTTAGTTTTTTTTAACCCCTTTACCGGTAGGGGCAACTTACTTGTAGTGTCTAGTTCTGTATCAAAAGTTAAATTCATATCCCCATCACCATTTTCGTACCTGCTCCATAAAATTCAAACCTATTCAATATCTTTATACAAAACTCGTGTTGTCCCTTATTTGTTGCGTAGATATTTGCTAGTGAATACATTTGATTGCGGTACAAGAATTTCATAAAAATATATCTCCCATTTTCATCTATTTCTGTGTCTATTTCTTCCAATAGTGCATTTTTGTGTATTCCTATTGATACCCCTTTAGCTTTAATTTCTATATTAGTGCTGTGATACCAATTAGTGTAATATTTATTCCTTATCTCTGCGTGCACCCCCTTCTTAAAATGTGTTTCCTGTATACATAGAACATCTATATTTTTTTTATGCAAGTGGTACAAAACCTGTGAACGTTTATCTGGCGTGTTAAAACCTCTAACATAAGTGGCAATTGCTAGACTACCCATATCCAAGTTGAGTGACTCTCAAAAATTCTTAAGCATAAAACCTGAACCCATACATTACAACAAAATCTTACTAACACATTCCTACCAACATTTATTCTTACATCTTCTATACAGTAAATATGTTCTTGTATGCAGGATGGTGCATTTTTTTTTGGCCCATCCTGCATAAACCAATCAAGAACCAGCCCAAAACAAAAGAAAAAAAAATGGGCTCTATTGGGGTTGTAGGGGCCAGATATCCGTCCGTCCAATGCTATTTTGTCACACCTTCCTCTATTATATTTATTAACGGTTTACTACAGTCCAACCCTGGTTTTGTTGTTCACTAGTTGTAGTTAGGTCCTTTGGCCAATCAGGTAGGGGTATCGATGGCATATCGAATGTTTCCAGAAAAATTGGGAGATCTTCCAGTGTCCTGAATTTTACCGTTTTCCCGTCTCTGTGAGCTATTAACTGAAAAAGGAACCCCCATCTGTATCTTATTCCTCTCTCCTGCAGGACCTCGAGTAGGGGTCTCAGGGCCCTTCTAAGCATCAAAGTTTGTTTTGAAAGATCCGGAAAAAAGGTCACTGTGTATCCCTCATGTGTTATTATTTTCTTAGTTCTTATTGCTGAAAATATTGCTTCTCTTTCCAGAAAATTTTGTAGGCGGCAGATCACGTCTCTGGGCCTTGTTGAATCTCTTTTAATAAATCCAGGTACTCTGTATGCAGCCTCCAAAGATATTTCCTCTTCTGGGGTTTTATCCATTATTCCATTTAAAACAGACTTAATTGTTGAAAAGAGAGCTAGCGGGTCTACTGACTCTGGTATACCACGTACCCGTATATTATTCCGTCTACTTCTGTTTTCCATATCATCAATTTTAAGTACCATGTCATGGATCAAAGTAGCCTGTTTGTTAATGATTTTATGTTGTAAATCCATCCTGGAAGAACCCATTTCCAGATTTTCTTCTAGCTCCCTTACTCTGTTTCCTATTTTTGAAATGTCCGTTTTTAACACTTGCAATTCCTCTTATATGTCGTTTCAAGTCTTGATATATATCCTTCCATATCCCCCTTAATGGGGAGAGATCTCAAATATTGTCCCATATCCTGCTGCTCCATCCCCTCCTGCTCCATTATCTCCGGTCTGTCATTAGTTTTTTGGCTGTCTGTCCCCCGGGCTATGTCTAATACATGACTTTGCACGATTCTGTCCTCATTATACTTATTTGAGCTAGCCCGATCATTCCCATTACTAGGAGAGGCAGGTGCCATCATCCTATTGTCCCCACCTTGTGAATAACGAGAACGGGTACCTGAAAAGTATGCCCCAATCTTCGATGTGGAACTCCGTCTCATTGATGCTGTTAGCAGGGGCTGCTGCGGTGATGGCTGCTTCTCCTTCTTCTTTCCCTTGCCTCCCATTGTATAGTCTTTGGAGTAACTGGTTCAGGGAAGAGAGGTAGAGGCTCACGTCTGTTAGGCTGCTGTGAGTGTTCTGCAGATGGGGACTGGCAGTGGGTCCAGACAGGCAGGGTGGAGGGCTGAGTGGAGCCAGATCGAGCGGCGGCAAGGAATGCAGAAATGCCGAGTGCCGGGTTTCGGTGCCGGGTTTCGACCAAGGACGACTTTCGGCTAGTGTTCATTTCTCATCCGGAAGGGCTGTATAGCGTAGCGAGGAGAGTGTGCTCAGACCAGGTCTCCGTAGCGTTGCATTACGCGGTGAAGCTTGTGTGCGGACGGGCGGGCGCACTCACGCTACATCATCACAGCGCGCCACACACCCGTGTGATCAAAGTTTAATTTTTACCAGAATACTTTCAAACACTAAAGAGCTGCAGAGGCTTTTGCTTTTCACATTACATCATTAAGGGCTTTTGTCAATGGCATCAGTATGACATGCTTCTGAGATCATTCAGAATTCATTGACAGGTACATTTGACCTGAAGACAACCTCCATATGACCTTCATTTGACCTACATGAAGTGGGTTTTGCATTCCAGTAGACTTGTATAGGAATGCAAAACTCATCTGGTGTGGCCATTGACACAAACCCTGGGCCTGCTCAGGTAATTACAACGAAGGAAGACCCTCTCACCCAGCAGTCAGTTTGATAAAAGCACTTGCAAGGCTTACATCAAAATCGCAGGACATAAAAAGGTGTCTAATGCGCAGTAAATTTAAAAAAATATTAAAATAAGGACTAGTAACAGACAGGAGATTTGGTATGCTTCACACAGACAGTTGCATGATTCCCTCTGGAGATGAGATGCAGAAGACAAGGACCAAAAGTAGAAAATATAATAGTAGTATATGAAAAAACAATTCTCAGCTAATAATCAGTATGTACATTGCAAACTTGATTATATGACATATGACAAAAGGCTCAGTTAAGTAAGCCATGACAATCAATATTTGCCATGGCAATCATTTTCAGCAATAAAAGCCAAGAGCTTTACCTAATCACATTGCTGGAATTGATCATCATAGCAAATGTGTGTATTATAGTTTAGTAAAGTGAGTCTAGTATATGTTTTCTTTGGAGTACAATAGCTCTTGGCATGGAAATAAACTCATATAAAACTAATTTTCCCTCCCAATATGGACCTGCCAACAATTTCTACTGATTGTGCCTATGGAAATTTAACTTATACCAGATCATTCTGAAATTTGGCTGTCCTCATAAAATACCTATAAACACTTTAAGAAGATTAACTGCAGGTAACAATACAAAAGTCAGTGGACTAATAATTCTGTTTAGATGTGTCTTCATGTAAAGGAGAACTAAAAAAAAAATCTAGTAGCACAATAGGCATATGAGATTTTTCTCTAATGTTTGGTTGTCTATGTTCGCTGTAGGATCTGAAAGTGAATCACCCCTTTTGAAGACAAAAACAGAGTGACAAATATGCCAAAGGTTCAACTTCTAACCTCTCCTAATGTTACTCGCTGAGGGTGGAGCATAATTTATTTCTAAAAGTTTAGTGATGGTCAGGGTAAAAAGCAGGGTGCCAGCAAACTAAAAATTTTAAAAGTATGGTGGTTTGCTGTACTGAGGTGTTGCCACCACCAAACCTTGGTTGCTAAAGTCAGATATGGGTGGTGGAAGATAATTTCCTCTCACATACCTGGGGAAACCCAAGATGTTGATGTGGCTTCATTTGCCCCGCCAATCCAAGAGCTTCTGGAGATGAAGATAGTAGAAACAAGGGCGATAGAGTGGTACAAATGCTTATGAGGTACTTAAGGCAGCAGGTTCAAAGTCATGATTAGGCCGAGGCCAGGGCCGTCTTTACCGCAGGGCAAAAGGGGCATTTGCCCGGGGGCCCTATAAATTACAGGGGCCCACAACAGTTGTCCCTTTTGCCCCCAACAGCAGAGAAAAAAAGAGCCGCGGCAGTGTCGGTTGGGAGATTGACAGGCCATTCATTGTCATTCACCCTGCCCGACAGACCGCAGCCAGGAGGGAGGGAGGGAGGGGGGTGTGTCACTGATCCCCCACGCTCAACGCTGGTGTTCTGCCGGGAGAGGAGTGAGAAGGAGGGGGCAAGGCTAATAAACGAGCGACGAGCAGACTAGCTCCCGGAGCCCCAGGGGAGCCGCCAGCACGTGCCCAGCAGAGCAGAGAGCCAAGGCTATCCTGCATTGCGCCCAGGAGAATGGTGAGGAGAAGACACCTGGGAAAGGTAAGAGTCTGTTTCAGGAAGGGGGGTGGGGGGGTTGGGGGAGGGATGGATTACAGGGGGTCCTGCAGAACTTGCCTGAGAAGCTGGGGGGTTTTCATTATAATGAATTGCTGGGACTTGTAGTCCTGCTTAGCTGGTGGGATTCTGCAAAGCTGTATAATGATTATACAGCAATGCAGAATAGCATCAACTATGCAGGACTACAAGTCTCAGCAATACATCATATTTTTAAGTAGGGATGCACCAGTGCCAGTACTGGGCATTTTCACGTGTACTCTTACTTGTGAAAATACCCGATACTAAGCACAGATACCGGTGTTCTGTTGAGAACGCTGACCTAGCTGAATTTCCCAACGTCTGCATCTGCGCGTGCGCACAGACCAGTATTATCGAGGTAACCGGGATTCATTGACAACGTATTTAGTTTAAAATCGTTAATTGTGACCGTTAATAATATGCCATCCATCATTTACTGCCATGGACGACATATTATTAATGGTCACAATTAACGATTACAAACTAATTCTTTGTAAATAAATGGCGGTTTCCTTGTTAATGCGACAGAACACTGGCACTAAATTTTTAAACTGAAGTGGCTGCCTGAGGTCCCATGCTTGGTAGGGACCTTGGCAGCCTTCCTGTTAACCACACGGTGCCTGTTTATAGTGCCTTCCCATGGCGGAAGGGGGTTTGGGGGGGCTCTTCATGGTTTCTTGCAGTGGGGCCCTGAAGTTTCTAGTTACGACACTGAATATAGATTGTATTTTTCTGTTTATTGTTATTTGTTATTAAAAAATAACAAATATAAATAATTAAATGCTGTGGAAGGAAATACAATTAATTGGCTTAGTAATATTAGATAAAATATGATTTCATGTTTCTCGGTGTGTACATAACTATAATTTTTTAAATAATATTTACTTTTATTTCAAACACCTTTTAGGGCCCATTCACACCAATTGTGGTGGGTTCCAGAGCGGTAGCTGCTGAAACGCACAGCAATTGCACACTAAATTTCCTCCTGTGTTCTGGGGTGGGAGGGGGCGTGGCTGTGCATTGAAGTCAATGGCACTGCAGCCACGCCCCCACCCGCACTGGATCGGAGGCATGGCAAAACATTGCCTGCATTCCGGTCTAGTGCAAACGTTTTGCCATGCGTCCGATTGCACTGCAGACGGAGGTGTGGCTGCGGTGCTATTGACTTCAATGCACCATATGCCCCCTCCCGCCCCAGAACAAAGGAGGAAATTTGGTGTTCAATTGCTTTGTGTTCCAGCAGCTACTGCTCTGGAACGCACAGCAATTGGTGTGAATAGGAACTTAATATGCATAGCATTCCTGTGGAGCTCTGCTATACACTCACACACTGCACATTACTGTGAGTCTTGTTGCTGTGATGCTTAGTGATATACTCATGCACACTGCACATTACTGTTAGGCTAGATTCACACCTGGGCGATCCGTGAACCTGCGGCAATCGTGCACAATGACACCACCAGTGTGATTGGCAGTGGTGGGCAAAAATGTGACCGTGTGGCCATCTGTTTGGTCCCATAATTGCCCACCACTGCTGATCGCACTGGCGGTGCCATTATTTTCTAATGGCACCCCAGTCACGCCAGGCGGATCGTGAGGTTTCCCACCGCAATACTGGCCGTGCAATTAAATACGATCAGGGCTAAAAAAGCCGTGTGTCATGTGTACTTTTTTGTAGCGATTGTTGTGTGGCTGTAACCCTATTGAAATCAATGGGGCCGCACGGCAATCGCTGTGTGCAATTGTGCACAATCGCGCAGCCCCGGGATCTCCCATATCTGAACCTAGCCTCAGTTTTTGTGATATACTCATACACACTGCACTTTACTGTGAGTTTTATTGCCTTTTAGGGCCCAAGAAAATGCTTGCCCAGGGTCCAATCAGTATTAAAGACGGGCCTGGCCGAGGCCATCAATGGGTAAGCAATGTTGTAAAAGACTGGAGACAAGGGTGTAGTTAGGATCAGGCTGAGGTTCACAACAGGTGAGCAGTGAAATACCAAGGTTGGTATTTCAGCAGAGGTCCAAAGCAAGGTCAGCAAGAGGGCAAGCATGGAACCATAACAGGTCAAATTAGGCCAGGTCACAGAAAATTGCACGCTCAAATGCACAATAATTCAGAGCATGTTCATGTTCCTGCTCCAGCTGCTGAGCCGCAGAATCTTGCTGAAATTTCCCATCTAGGATAACAAACATAAATATAGACCAGACATGGGATCAAATCTTTGCTCAATATACAATATGGGGTTGCCAAGTGCTTTGTGCCAACAAACAGCATTAGGTGAGAAAATGTTTGTGAATCAATCCATTGTTCTAGTGCTCTCTTGATGCTTTATAAATGGTTACAGTCACTAGCTTTAATCCACACACCAGCACAATGATGCTCTTTGCAGTATACCTGTTCAGTTACTTCTATGTTGGAGGTGCAGCAGGAATAAATAGAGAATTCTGGATTGCCATTCAAGAAAAAACATGGGATTATGCTCCCAGTGGCTTTAATAAAATTTCTGGAAAACCTATTGATGTGGATGAGTAAGTACTACGCAATTTTCATTTTTAAATTGCTTTTAAAATATAGAAAACCCTAAAGCGTTGGGTTATCACAGTATAATAAAGGTCATAGGTAATATGGTAAAGATTAATGTTTAAAAAGCAGAAAACATATATATATATATATACACCTATATATA
>NW_017308642.1:775-25715 GCF_000935625.1 Nanorana parkeri | reverse complement strand
ATACCTATGGTTGGAATCCCCCAACAGCATCTCATATGAGGTGTCCAGCAATTACTTTTCTGGACCTCTCAGTTCTGCCCACATGCCAGCATCTTTCCACAGGGGCCTCACTTTTTTCTGTTAAGACGTTAATATTCTTTATTTTACAATACAGTGTGCAGCAAGATAATGAGACTCCCATTATAAAGCAGGATCAGTAGACTCTACTTCGAGGAGTGGACAGAGTCATGAACTCTGACTGGAGAAGCTACCTTCCTAATGAAAACATTTAAAATGAAATTATAACAGTTTTGGGTACATTTTGTTTATTTACTTTTTGTACTGTGTACCAATGGCTGAAAGTTTACAGAGCATTATGAGTTTCTTAACCACTTGAAGACCGGGGTGTTAAATCCCCTTCCTGGCCAGGCCAATTTTCAGTATTCGGCGCTGCAGTACTTTGGCTGATATTTATTCCGTCATGAGACACTGTACTGAAACTAATTTTATACCATTTTTTGAGGACAGATAGAGCTTTGTTTTGGTGGTATTTATTCACCACTGGGGTTTTTATCTTTTACTATAGAACAAAAAACTAACCTGAATTTTGTAAAAACACATGTTTCACTATGAAATGTTATGAAACATTTGTTACCACCCCAATTTTTTGGTAAAATATAAAAGACGAGGTCACGTCAGGAAAATAGACACCAAACATGTCAAGCTTTAAAATTGCGTGTACCATGTGTGTCACAATAGGCAGAATAGACGTAGGCGCACCCGACGCATGTTTGCGTGTGTATGTGGGGGGGTGGGACTTTAAAAAAAAATTGTGTTATTTTACTTTTTTCATTTTATTTGTGACCTTAGAATTATTGCTCACACTCTGACGTTTGTGGTGATATGCAACATGTGCGGCACAATAAGCTACAGTAGATTCATTTAGGTTTATGACTAAAAGGGGTGTGATTACTGCCAATAACTGTCAATAAATAAACTGTGGTAAATTTCCACAGATTACCACACTTTCACAGCTTTTGCATAAACTATAAGAATCATTTTGTGTGCTTAACTTCAATAAGATAGATTCAATGTTCCGGTAAGCTCACTGAAATACACTATGCTGTTCTTTCTAGACATGCCAGCACCTATTTACGACAGGACTCCAACAGAATTGGAAGAAAATATAAAAAGGCTCTTTATATTGAATACACAAATGGCTCATACATGGAAGAAAAGAAAAAGCCGAGCTGGCAGGGAATTGTGGGTCCCATCATGAGAGCAGAAATTGGTGACAATATCACTATTCATCTTTTAAACAATGCTTCCAGAGCGTATGGGTTTCATCCACATGGAGTGCGATACACAAAAGGAAATGAAGGTAAAAATGCTTTTTTGCTAATATATCTATATAATTTAACAATTATAATAAACCATGTATTTTAGTCCAATTATGCAAACATCCAATTGCTATACATTGCAAAAATATTCAGATTAAGGTGCACAGTATGCACCTTCAACAGACAGACGAAGAAAAAAATAAAGGCAATACAACATGTGAAGGCACATTTGATATTATGGGACCCTGTGGGGGTGTCTCGGGAATAGTTATGTGCTACCTGTTCTTCACCAATGAATAGGATATGCTGTAATTAGTAAGGCTTGAAGAATTGGGTGACAAAAAACTCGATCACTCTAGGGAAGCTAATAGCGAAGCAAAGAAAAAAAACCCGCTCTCTAGTTTTAGCATGAGATATAGGAATGGGCACAATTGATCACACAAGCCATTACAAATTCAAGTAAACCCAAATGTGTCCACTGAAATGGAAGTTTCCATTTTATATTGGTCACAGAGACACACATTTTTTCCATTTACTCTAGTGTACGAACCATGGTGACCCCTTGCCTGTTAAAATAGAGAATTTAGAGGAATTATAGAACCGATCTTATCCACAGAGTAAAAGGAAATGCAGCTGATGAGTTCTTTCTAGTTTTCCCTGCACTTCCAAGGAGCACCCACACAGAATATTTCCATCATGCAGCAGCGCTTCATGCACGTTTTACATCTACCTGTCACTGCCAGGTAAACCTGGAGTGGAGCGGTAGCCTAGGAACCTTTCAAAAAAATTTGGTTGGCCAGATTCCAGAGCCCTAGCAAACAGAACTCCAGATCTGCCATGACAGCAGCCTCATACTGGAGCCTCTAGTGAACCACCATTATCAGGCAGCAACATGTACCCATCCCAGAATACTCTACTAGGGCATATTGTCACAACTTCAAGAATTATGCTTATTTATGTATATAATCTGTGTATAGGATCATAAAATGTCCCACTTCTATAGACCTAAAATAGTACCTAGCTGCAGTAGTGACTTGAAAATAAATTGACACTAACATACAGTAATGGGTACCCTAAAACCGGCCATACAAAAAATGTCCGTATCTACAGTATGTTAACAGTGTGGGAGTGCAGGTTTCAAGCACAAATCAATACATAGTAAACACATCAGAGATAAACCCAGATTTGTCCTAACCTGAAACAATTTACAAACATATTTCACAATCTAAATAGACAATTCTAAACTATTACATTTAGAGTTTTAGCTACCCATAAACATTGACAGGGCTATTCACAAAAGGGTGAAGAGTTTGGAGAAGGCAGGAGGAGTGAACAATCTAGGACAATATAGCTGATTTGGAAATATTCTCCAATTCAGCTCACTTTCCAGTTCAGCTATGCTGTCCTAGATTGTTCACTTCTCCTGCCTTCTCCAAACTCTTCACCCTTTTGTGAATAACCCTGTAGATGATTGTTGCCTGATATTGCCATTTTTTAGCAGGAATGGTTAATAATCCCATTTGTAAGGACAATTGGCTGAACAAAGGACAGGAAACTAGGAAAGAACAAGAATTTACCCAGGGATCCCACAACAGCGGGAGGGACGAAATTGCCCACCCAATTTGTCTAAAACAGTATAGTAATCCAAACAGGAGAAATGCTTGACATAAAACAACGTATTATGTAAATCAGAACAGCTTGAAAGTCTGCATTTCTTTAATATTCCAAACTCAGCTAGTTTTAACTTCTTGATCCAAGCCAACATTAGGGTATAACAGAACATGATTCTAAGCATAAATGGTTATTGAGTAGAAGTTGGATTTATTTTTAATACTGCAATTGTATATACAGGAGCATTTTATCCAGACAATACATCAGGAAATGACAAAAACGATGATCATGTCCAGCCTGGCATGTTACAAACTTACAGGTGGGAAGTTGTGGAAGATCAAGGCCCAACTGAATGGGACGATGACTGCATTACCAGGATTTATCATTCACACTATGAATCTCCACGAGAGATATACTCTGGACTTGTGGGAACCTTGATTATTTGTAAGAGAGGTGAGCAATTTGATTATAATCTTAATTCCTTATCAATTCACTGCTAAAGAAATCATTTAAATGGTTGCTGATCTTTCTCAGAATTTGCAGATTTCTGGAAATGAGAGCTTTAGCATGTAAGGTTATGTGCTCAGCGAATGTTTATTTTGTTTTGCAATACAAAAAACCTGCCTTGAAAGTTTGAATGTGATTGATAATCCAGGCAATAGAAAAAGTAAGGTGATTTTACAACTTCAAGCCTTCAGAAGGTACACTCCCATTGACCATGTGATGTTTTGTCTACATTTTGGTCCCAAGGGGCTAGATTAAGGTAATCAGAGTGAACTTTATGACTTCAGCACAGCTACAATGCTTGCTGGATTGCATTACTTGGTCATTTGTTGTGAAACTGATATTTTAAAAATGCTAATTCTTGAACGGCTATCGACAGGAAGTTTTTTTGCAATAACAATAAAATGGAGAGGCTTATGATCCTTTTTCAGAATCTCTGGCATGCCTACTACTACTTAGATGGTTAAATGGCATTTGCTTATGCCCTTGCGTGTTAATGACATTGTATTACTTGAGAATGAGCAGTAGGGACAAGTTAATCTGCCAGGGTTTGATTCTCAGGAGGTGTTTGTCAAATCCTCTGAAGTTTCATGAAACCCAAACTTAGCAGCAAATCCCATTGAAGTCTATGGGGTCAATTCTTGATACCAAATTCTGACCAATTTCAAAAAAGGGCATATGGACCTGGGCAGTCCCATGGGGACATGGGGGACAAAAAGAATATTGTACAGTTGACAGTGTTTTATCAGTCAGGACATGAAAGCAACAGCAACACCGCTCTGACCTTGTAACTGAGAGGTCTTTAATATTGCCTATAATAAAACAAATCAAACCTGGATAACAGAAGACAACCAAACACCCACTGCATGTTACTATAAATTTAATACATTTTTTTTTTTTTTTTTTAAGAGAAGTCCTATAACAAGAAACTAGAACCTCTTGCCTTTCTTACTGGATACATAGAATGTTTTATAATAAGCATGGTTGAACCATAAAAGGTATAAAAATGAAGTGTCTCTGGGACAGTACACTTTTATTTTAGTGTAACAAAACACCTTCCTTTCTGTCTAACCCTTTTCCCTCTTCAATCTGCTCACAAAATTGCCCTGCTGCTGGTACGTTGTTCCCCCTAAAGTAGTATTTAACTCTCAAAGTGAATTATGAATTATGAATCCAGAGAAAACAAATATACATGGCCCAGTAAAGTATTTCTTAAAAGTTTGGCCCAAACACTTACAGTCATCGTGTTTCCGAACAGCTAACCCCAATTCTCTCAGATTGGCTTCCCTGAACTTCCGGTTGAGAACACGATCACAAAGGTAAGCACAATCTCCAGCAGCAGTCCATCCCTAACTTGGAGATGGGGGAGGAGGAGCAGGGGACAGGGTTCTGGTTTTCCCTTGCAGTGATTGTGTGTTTGTAGAGAAACACAGAGCTTAATAGCACACACAAGGGTGGCTCCATAGGACCCTGCAAGGGAAAGGAGCCACCACAATACAGGATATCAGAGCCAGTGCTCAGGGGACCAGCTGATTCTGCAGGAAGTTAAAACATTTAAATATCAAGAAGTGGCATCCATTGTAAGTGATTTAATAAGCATTTGAAATAGCTTAAAAAACGTATAACTTTATATCACTTTAATTGATTCTAAGTAATTTAACATTAATTTTTAGTGTAGCAAAATACCTTCCTTGTTTGTGTTTCCAGAATATAGCCTATTCTACCTGGTCACGTTTCCATTAGTGCTGGCCAATTGTTACTAAACCATGCCTTTGGGCTGTAGCTCTGATATTTTTGAAAACTTGGGAATATGAGGAGAAAGTTAGGGGTTGTGGTGTACCTGGAATGAGGGTGTGCAGTGTTTTGGGTGCATAGTGTTTTTACATTTTGTATTAATGCTTGCGTTGAGGTGCTGTGAAGGAAGCTTTTGAACAGAGTATCTGTAGCAACTGCCTGATGCACTTTAACTACCTCTGGGCCAGCAGTAGTAAAAAAACGGCCGGCCGGTAGCTCTCTAGATCTGAGCCGGCGTCTTTAGATGTCCGCTCAGACACTCGCGAGCGGGAAATGGCCGATATTTAAAAACAGGCAGCGATCCCTGTTAACATACAAGCGATCCGCCGGTGTAGAGCATGGGGTAACGATCGGTGCCCCCCCCTCCACTGTGCCCGGTGCGAGCCCGGGATCAGCATGATGCCTGTGTCACAGGGGATCAGAGGGAGATCGTTACACGAGCTCCCTCCGGTCCCCTCTCCTCTGCAAGAATGCTTCAGAAGCTGATGGAGCAGATCTGTGCTTCATCAGCTTCTTTTGGGGGGTCCGAGGTGACATTAGGGGTCTTGGAGACCACTGATGTCTCCATAAAGAGGACCTGTCACATATTTTGCTCTCAAATAGGGGTGTTTTATTAGCCCCCTAAGTGATAGCAATAAAGTTTAGTCGGAAAAAAATTAAAGTTCCCCCCCAAATTTAAAGTTACACATAAAAAAGAATTTAAAAAAATAAAGTCCCCACCCATACATACACGCATGCAAACATGCGTCGGGTGCGCATACGTGCAAAAAAGGCGATTGGGCCCATTACGCCGCACATGTTACATATCGCCGCGAACGTCAGAGTGAGAGCAATAGTTCTAGGGCCATTATTCACTGATAACACTAAACTGATGAGCGGTAAAAGCTTTTAAAGCGTCGCCTATGGCCAATTTTGGGTATGGTAGGTTTCTGCGATTTCGCGGGTGCGTGCAATTTTAAAGCTTGACATGTTTGGTGTCTCTTTACCCGACGTGACCTCGTCTTTTATATTTTACCAAAAAACTGGGTAATAATAAATGTTTCCTAACATAAACATTTCAAAATTTTCAGTAATTTTTCCTAATTATAGTAAAAAATAAAACCCGTAGTGGTGATTAAATACTACCAGAAGAAAGCTCTATCTGTCCCCAAAAAATGATATAAAATTCATTTCAGTACAGCGTTGCATGACGCAATAAACGTCAGTCAAA
The DNA here is from genome assembly GCF_000935625.1 of Nanorana parkeri. NCBI lineage: Eukaryota > Metazoa > Chordata > Amphibia > Anura > Dicroglossidae > Nanorana > Nanorana parkeri. The sequence continues at coordinate 19,277 of NW_017308642.1, read as the reverse complement.
GTACCACAGCGCTGAATACTGAAAAATAGCCTGGCCAGGAAGAGGGTATCAACACCTGGTCTTCAAGCGGTTAATCATCCCAAGCTATAAACTGTAATCTGGAAAAGTGAAAAAGACACCAATTATTAGAAAAGAAGTAGCTGTTATTGACAGTTGAAGAGCTAGTTATTAATCAGTTGTTGAGGACAGATATTGGTCCATAAAAGGATTTTTGGGTGTACCGATTTGTGCACACAGACAGGACACATAAGAAAATGAAATTCAAAGAACTCAACCGCAGTTTGTCAAAGTAGATGTAAACCCGACCACTAAAATATCATATAAGCTGTAACATGATATCACTTGTAAAACCTATTTTTATTTTTATTGCAAGCTTTCAGGAAACAATAGCTCATGATGCTGATAAATGATATAAAGGTCCCCGTTATGGACTGACAAAGTTTTTTCCTTGTCTTGCACAATCTCCTGCCTGTAAATCACCCTGTCACATGCTCCCTCAAATGAAACTGTTAACATCAGTGCTGATGCATATTGCATGGGTATATTCCACTTATGAAACCATTTATAAAAAGAGCTGTGAAAAAAAAAACTGCAGCCAGCAACAGTTAGGAAATATGCCCTGTGAAAAACACATGCAGCCTGTTATCACTGTAGGGCATGTGAACAGGGAAAGGCTGTAAAGAGCCTGCAGGATATCAGCAGCAGTAAGATGTAGCAAAGGATGAAAAAAGGTACAAACCTCCCCCTACTCCATCCATATTCCAAGATGCACAGCATTTGCTACCTACATGACAGTTAGTAAGAGTTTATATCTACTTTAGTAGACCTGCCAGCGTCTAAAAGACCTACACTAGCCCAACAGTTTGTCAGCAGCAATCCCAATGCATTCCCTATCACAAATAAATCACATTGTCAATATGGCTGCTGTGTCCTCACCCTTTTAAAATAAAGCGGACAGCTTACACAAAAGCCTTCTAAGCCAACTGACCTAACTTCAAATGCCAGGCAGTGAATTATGGTTACAAATAATTTTGTCCAGTGAATTTCACCATAATGTCAAACATGCAGCATTCACCTTGAACCCACAGTAGCAGTGAAGCAGAACCACAGTCCTAATAAGCAGTAAAATCATGATTAGTTTTGCTAACATTTAGGAATAAACAGCTGAGGGTATCTTAGATTCATAAATAAAAACAAAAATACTGTAAGGGGAAGTTTAATGCTTGACAGTTTACAGCATGACAGTGAATTTAATTGTGATTGTTATGTTACTAGATCAAGGAGTTTGTAAAAATAAAATGTACTGGTTTATGTCATTTTACCACAGGTGTCCTGGAAAAGAAGAAGAAGAAAACGGAGGAGTATGTCTTAATGTTATCTGTGATAGATGAAAACCTGAGCTGGTATATTGATGATAACATAAATAGTTACTGTACTGATCCTGCTTCAGTGGATAAAGAAGATGAAGGCTTTACGGAAAGCAATTTAAAGTACTGTAAGATTCTCACCTTCCTAGATCATTCAAAAACCAAATTAGAGCTTTGTTTTCACAGTACATTTTCACGTTCCATCGAGGATAATGCCTCAGTCAGAGTTTCCTTTTGCTACTGGGGGATTCTGCCTGGTTTGGCTTAATTTTATTTTGTTTCAAATATGCTTTAGGGCCAGTTCACACCACATCCAGTACGTTTCGGCACAGTTCTTGGGAGGCATGTCTGCTGAGCCATTAACATAAATGGCATCACCATGCCCCCTCCCGCCCCAGAACGCAGGATGCTTTGTTTTTGTTTTCCGGTGCATTCCAGGTACGAACTGTGCTGGAACGCACTGGATATTCTGTAACCCAGCCCCTAAAACTGATGTTTTATATATTTGTAACTATGTACATAAAATCTTTAAAAGTTTATAATATCCTAGTAGAAGGTTGTTGCTTTGAGCATCAAAGATTTGTACCTGCAGGATTGAGGAAATCTGACCTTGATCCTTACTACTCTTGATGGTAATGTTACCCTCCCTGTTTTAATGTGACAATCACAATTATTAGACCACAATTATTATTGCTTATTAGAGGCCTGTTGCAGGCTGAATGGGAAAAAAAGTTTAGTAGATAAATAAAAAGTAGTAGAGGCACTCCCGGGTCTTAAGCAGAAGTGTATGTTCAAACAGGAGGAGTTTATTTTGCCTTGACTGTGATTCATCGAAACATTGGACAGAATGAACTCTTCCTGTTTGAACATACACTTCTGCACAAGACCTGTGAGTGCCTCGACTACTTTTTATTTATCTGCAAATGTTACTTTGCTGCAGTGCACATGGGCAGTGTCTCCTCTGGACAGTGTGCAGTGACTTCCAACAAAACTTATGGGAAAAAGTACAAATTTAGTTTTCACACATTTTGATGTCAAGATCAGGGGGGTATCTAGAAACCTCCAGGCCCCGATGCAGGAAACCATGAAAGGCCCCCGCCTCGGTACCTTGGCAGTTACTGGGGCCAGGCCCTCTTCTTCCATTCCGCCCCCCCAAGTGGTGGAACACCAGGGCCCGGTTGCACATGCGACCACTGCGACCTTGGTCGTTACGCCAGTGCTCAAGATGTCAGAAAATATGGCACTCCTTATACCTGAAATTTGAATCAGTAGTTTCTAAATAATCAGTAGTTTCTAAATAATCAGTAGTTTCCAATATACTCTGAATTTTGTGTTACAGCCATCAATGGATACATGTTTGGCAATCTTCCTGGCCTCTCTGTATGTGATAACACATATGTAATGTGGTACATTTTTACTGTGGGAAATGAAATAGATGTACACTCTATCTATTTCTATGGTCACGTACTGACATACCAACACAGGCGTGTAGACACTATCAGTCTCCTCCCTGCATCAATGCTTCAAGCTTCAATGTTAACACAGAATCCCGGAAAGTGGCTTGCCACCTCTCAGGTTAATGAACATCTTGAAGGTAAATCATTTTCTAAAGCTTTATAGTTTTATACAGTTTTGAAAACAGCATATTGGTGCCTTTTATTCATTTTTAAGGTTTTGCTCTCATTTCTCCTCCTAAAACTTCTGGGTCTGAACAAATGTTTACTTTCTGTGATCCCAGTAGTCCCACTCAGTTGTTTTTTTTTATCAGATACTTTTTTATTTTTAAATATTTTTCTCCAACAAACATCCCACAAAAAGAAAAAAAGAGAAGATACATAACAATAACTCAAACAATACACAAATAATGAACATACAAGCAGACATATAAACACAAAACCAAATATATCAACCACCACCAGCTAAAGTACTCCAATTACAGCATAAACTCTCATAAACTTCCCTCATATGCCTAACTTATAATATTATAGAAGAATCCACACATTCCTTTATTGTGTACAGTTTTGTATCCATCTAGACCCTTGGTTCTCAACTGGTGGGTCGTGACCCAAAAGTGGGTGTTCAGTGGGTCATCACACTCCTACCACTTTTGTAGGTGAGAGGCTCCTCAGCCTCCCCCTAGTGCTCCACTGTCAGTTTTCGCGCCAAGCAGCCATTCCAAATATGCCATGTGTCGGCTTGAGGTGGAGTGGGATGGGGCTATGGCCGTGAGGGAGCTCCATCCATATATGCATTGCTTACAGCTCCCTCACGTGCCCTGTAGAGGTGCCTGGACCGGAGTGACATCACATTCAGGCATCCAGTCGCCTAGCAGTAAATAATGCTCTATGTATAGCCAATATGGTATATGAACTCATCGCAGAGTGCTAGTATGCATACTCTCTGTGTATTATTTAACAATATACCAAAGACTGAGTGTAGCACTTAAGCACTGCACCCCAATATATAACCAGTTTGGGACAGCTCCACAATAGATGTATCAGTGAACCTTGGCGAAAACCACATTTTGGAAATGAAGGATAATTCCTGACACCTACTTTGAACAGGAACTCTGGAGTGCAATAAGTCTTATGTAAAATAACAGTTGAGTAAGGCTATGAGAAGTTGATAAGGACGTCGATAGAACATCCCTCTCTACTCTCCTCCCGTCCTCATCTGTAACAGGGCCTAGATCATCTTCCCACTTACTCCTAACACTCAAAGGTGATTGTAATATCGAGTTAGTTACTAAGCGTATATATAAATAGGAAATAGTGCCCTTGGTATTGCAAGCAGCGACCAGGGTATCCAAAACTGGTGTTGAATGGAACTCTGGGGAGGCACTACCAAATTGGAAAGTTGAGGCATGTCTAAGTTTCAAATATTGGTAGAAAGCAGTCCGAGGCAATCCAAATTGGGATAGCAAAAACAGTTCCACAATGTTACTTGGAAAAGCACATTATTACCAAATCATTTAATATCATCTTGATTTACAGGTGGCATGCAGGCAATCTATGAAGTCAGGAACTGCTCCAAATTGGGTCCTCCTTCTCAATATCAATCCACTGTTAGACGGTATTATATTGCTGCATTAGAGATCATCTGGAACTATGGTCCAACCTCAATCAACCAATTCACTGGGCAAAAGTTAGATGCTCCTGGGAGGTAGGTTTTATAGCTATATATTTTTTGTTCATAAGGAGCTACGGCTGTGTATCTAATGGTCCATCCTGCAATGTAGGCTGGATGGAGAGGGGGAGCCCATGATAGCAGCAGTAAGAAAAGAAAGAATCATTTAGAAAAAAATATGAAAAGTAATTTCACTTACAATCTGAGCTGTAAAGTATATGGGTTTAAAAAAACAAAACAATTACTGTATTGTATTTGAACCATGTACAAAACCTATGTACCAAATTTGCGTATATTTACATGCAATTATGTTTTTAATTTAATTATAATAAATACAATTTTTATATTTTATCAAGTTCATAGTGAGAGCAATATCTTTCTAAAAAGCCCCCCTTTTCCAGGTCTTGCATACCTGGTAATGGTTCAAACGATCATATGATCATGGATATACATTAATTTATTGGGGTGTGAAACATTGCCCTCATCTTCTACTGTGCACCGATAATTGTAATTTCAGGGGTTAAAGCATTTAACTCATCTACTAAAAATGAGTGTAGTTGTTGGAGATTTCCCTTCACTTCCTGCCTAACTTAAAATTCTCTCACGGGAACTGGAATTTAGAGGATGACTCTTTAAAAGCAGACATTGTTGTTCTCACACCAACGCATTATGCACTGTTATCTAACATTTAGAGGGATTTTCTGCTTCTAATCATTTGAAATTTCTGATAGATTGGTCAAAGAAGAAAAATGAATACGCAGTTATCGGAAGCCTTATTAATCAAACTGTCTATCAGCCTAGAACAATCTAAGCCAAAATAGCTGAACGGGAAACATTCTCCAATTCAGCTCACTTTTCTGTTCAGCTATGTTGTCCTAGATTGTTCACTTCTCCAAACTCTTCACCCTTTTGTGAATAACCCTGTAAAAGTCCTGGATGGACTTTTTATATTCTTAGTGCTGTCCTTGACCCTATTAAGTTGACTATACACTATAAAAACTGTACAATCTCTTTTAGATCTACCAACAACTTTGTAATACAGTGGCCTGCACAATTAGATACAAATTGAATGTATTGTTTAGGTTTGTGCTCATATTAGTTTTGGCAAATGTAAAGGTTATGTACAGGGGTTGGGCAATCAGGTTATAGTGTGTATGGTCACCCTTAGGGAGATTTCACTTTGCTTATGGTCTCTGACAGGAAATGTGGGGAGATCTCTCCAATGGGGTAACAGACCACAGTAAATACTGTTGTTGAACCAATACAGCTGCATACCCTATCAAAGTAACACTAAACTCAGTAGTTAAATCTTAAAAATGCATTCAAGTACCTTAAATATTAACAATAATGTTTCCATTTTGTGCATCACTCGGCTGTAGATCCTTAAGGCTCTGTTCACACCTAGGCGTATCGAATATGCACGTTTGTCGCGCGTCTCGTGACGCACGTTTTTATCGTGATTCGCGTTACAAAAAACGTGCGACAAAAACGCCGCAAAGAAGCTCATGTACCTTTTCAGGCGTAGGCCGTTTTGTAGCGCGTTCAGACGGGCTGAAATACGGCAAGGTGTGAGCCATACCCATAGAAAACAATGGGATTTTCTTGTTTGAGCGTTTTGTAGAGCGTTCGTAGAGCGTTGAACACGTTACAAAACGTACAGGTGTGAACCACACCTAAATCATCTCTGAATTCATGCTGACACTGTCCTTCCTTCTGGAAGGTGGCTACTTTTGTTCTCCGTGGTTTCTGTGTGTGTTGTAACCACCACTCCAAGCTCATTGCCATGATGGACTACAATTTCAATACAACTAGTAAACTAAACATGAGATCAGAGGCGTAACTAGGAACCTCAGGGCCAGAGCCGTAGCTAGCTCTTTTTGCGCCCGAGGCAAGAACAGAAAATTGTGCCTCCCCCCAACAGACGTGTGCAGTATGTGACATCATGTGCCCCGCCTCCAGGATGGCGGCACGCATGTGCCTCTGCCCATACAGGTGGGGGAGAGCAGCGGGGAGCCGAAGAGAAGCTGGAGCCTGTGCCGCTCCTCTTCTCCCCAAGCCGTGGCTGTGTTGGCCGTGGCTGTGTTGGCCGCCTGGCACCCCTGTTGCCAATGGCGCCCTGTGCACAGCCAGGCCGGCCCTGGCTGTGCCCCCTCTCAGCTGCGCCTGAGGCGAGTGCCATGGTAGCTACAGCCCTGCTCAGGGCCCCGGTGCAAGAAACCATGAAGGGCCCTCCAGTCCACCCTATACAAAACACAAAAAACATGGAGGGGCCTGACAAGCAGGCTGCATACAAGTGATTTCAGTATCTGTATAGCCACTGAAATCACTCATACAAAATGGCTGTTCTGCTTTACATTTAACCGTGCTTGCTGAAGCAGGGCTAAATGTAGAAAAGAAAATCCCAGGCCTGGTGCCCCTTCAGTCCGGGCCCACCCCCCAAGTGGCAGAACGCCAGGGCCCGATAGCAAATGCGACCGCTGCAACCCTGGTGGTTCCGCCAGCGCATGAGATTGTAGTCCATTACAGGAGTGAGCTTGGGGTGGTGGATACTTTACAACACACTCAGGGACCATGGGGAACAAAAGTAGCCACCCTCCAGAAGGAAGGACAGCACCAATTCAGAGATGATTTGAGGATCTACAACCGAATGATACACAAATAGGATACATGTTTGTTAATAGTCAAGATACTTGAATGTATTTTTAAGATTTAACTCCTGAATGTAGTGTCACTTGAATGTATTTTCTATAATTGAAATGTTATTTTCTAAATTCTTGAATGTATTTTCAATAATCCTCGTCAATAATCCTGTCTGTTGTTGGCATTTTAAGCCCTGAGTTTTTTGGCCCCCCCGAACTGCACCGACTTCTTTTCATGTATAGTAGAGCTTTACTGAACTGATAATACCACTGTGGCGCTCCCTTTTTTCTTCTACATCACGATCACCGTTTTGGGAACCACTAGAGACAACCCCCCGATCCCCCCTCTATTTGTACGCCGCTATGTCCAATCCCTAAAAAAATAAGTTTTTTCTGGAGTTTGACTTTATGTAAATGAGTCATGTGTATGTAAATATAATTGAATATGCTTACGTTAATACAATACAATAAGGTAATCCTCATTGTGTAAACCTCCTGTTTAATCAGAATATGTAATTAACCAAATGATAATCATACCATAGAATATCATTCACACTATTATCAATCATTTGCAGTGACTCAGCAAAATATTTTGAGCAAAATGATTTGAGAATTGGAGGAAGTTATATGAAAGCCGTGTATAGGGAATTCACAGACTCAACATTCACTAAGGAGAAACCACGATCCCAAAACGAAATACATCTTGGAATTCTGGGTAATTGGTGATTTTACTACACTCTTCTTACAGAAATACAGAGCGGTACAAAATAGATGCTTGATGTATGGAAATGTGTCATTGATAAGTCTATGTTGTATTAAAGTACACAGGCTATTTTAATCTTATGCAACTGCAGAAGTTACTCTTTTGATAGCAGTTACCTCATTTGCAGCCCAATTAAAACAAATGTGATGCAAACTAGTTGACTTTCTACAAATGGTTAAATTTTTCTGAAGAATGAGGTTAGAACTATTGGTGTAGTTTAGCCCTTAACCTGTCCACACACTACACATTAGAACTGGTTGCAGTGCTTCCAGATATCCCCAAGGAGTTTATAGGACCCTGAGAGACAAAAGCTGTCCATACATGGCCCATTTTTCAGAAACTGCCTGAATTCGAAATGTGGATGACCATGTTGACACCTCCTCGTTTGACAAAAGTTGATTATTCAATTTCAAAAAATTGTCAGCTGAACATTGTCTGCAACCAATCAGAAGCAGGCACTATTCGGGTGTTCAGCAGCCACTGCTCAAACAATAGTTGGTAGCGGAGATTCTTCTATCCACCCTGTTTAGCATGGATGGGGAATCTAATGATTTCTCATGTTCAGCTCCATGGAATGAAATTTAAAAGAGAACTATGGGATAAGTGTTTTCCCCATAGTTCTATTAAGGGTCACGGGAGGACATCAACTAGCGTCCACCCGTGACCCAAAGCTCACCATATCGCGAGCTATAGCTTGCGCTATACTAAGATCGCCGCAGCATGGGACGGATCCGGACAATGCTGTCGAGATCCGCCCAGCTGCGTGAGTGACAGCTGGCTCTGCCTATCTAGAGGTTGAGCCAGCTGTACCCACCCCCTCCCCCGTTCGTTCCTCCAGTCAGCGCTGGAGGATCGGAACGGGGAGGAATCCCTGCAGGGAGGGGTGACTGACAGTCACGGCTCTCTGCAGGGACATGATCGAGAAGTGAGCGAGCGACGGTATGCGTTCGCTCACTTCCCGATGTATTGAGCCGATGTGTGACAGTTTCATTGTCACATGTCTGCTCGAACTATGAGGTTGAGTGACTTTCACTCACCTCATAGTTCTCCTTTAACAGTGTAAGGCTAGCTAGAGTACATAGTAAAATTGCACAATGAACTTCTAGACACATATTAGTTTTCATACATTGTATTTGCCTTTTGTGGTGATGGAATATTTAACACCATACTCAACCCTGTCACCAAATTAACAGATTGCAGGTAAAAATCAAGCATTTTACCTGCTTACATGCAGGTTTTTGTCATTTCCATAATTCATTTTTATTCACTCGCAATGTACCTTTGAACGTACTAAAAAAAAATAGCCTACTCCAGGAAGGCAATTCCCTAGCACGGCCTTCTCCCTTCTTGCACATCATACCTCTTTCCTCTTTGGGGAGTATCTAATCACTTTCTGTGCTGGCCCAGCTCCTGCACCCCTTGCCTCAGCTCCATACATAAACTTTTATGTAGCCGCTGGGGAAGGAGCAAAGGGCAATACTATAGCTTGTCCCTTCAGTGAGAGGTCTGAGTCTGCTGGGACTACTTACATCACATCCAAAGTAGCAAAGCCCAGCAGCATCCTCAGGGCTTTTGGATATGTAAACAAGTGAGGTATTTTAAAGGTAAATAAAATGCAGTAGATACAATAATTGCAGATATAAATCTCCTGGGAAGATTGTTGTTGAAATAGTCTGGCAACAGGGTCTCTTTTAAAGTGTTACCATAGGCAAAATCCAAAACTACATCTACAGTTGTGCTCATAAGTTTACACACCCTGGCAGAATTTATGATTTCCTGGCCATTTTTCAGAGAATATGAATGATAACACGAAAACCTTTCTGTCACTCATGGGTAGTGTTTGGCTGAAGCCATTTATTATCAATCAACTGTGTTTACTCTTTTCCAATCATAATGACAACAGAAACTAGTGATTGGAAAAGAGTAAACACAGTTGATTGATAATAAATGGCTTCAGCCAAACACTACCCATGAGTGACAGAAAGGTTTTCGTGTTATCATTCATATTCTCTGAAAAATGGCCAGGAAATCATAAATTCTGCCATGGTGTGTAAACTTATGAGCACAACTGTATAATGCAGTCTGTTTCTACCAATATCAGAAAAAGTTTTTGTTTTTCTAAGGCCCTCCTGTAATATAGTAAGATCAGTTGTTTTTTTCACTCCCTGTAATAAGATGACAACACTGTTCATTCTGCAGTGAAATCACTCCCTGTTGAACTGAGTAGTCTTAGATAGATATATAGTTTTAAGTTAGCTGGACTTTAAACAAATGACAAACGTTGAAGCCTAACTCCAGCTACAACTTTTTAAGCAGTTACAACATTATTTTTCTTTTAAGTCATATGAATAAAAGTTGGCCACTGTAAGCGAACCTTGTCAGTGTTAAAGAGTTTGTCTCAATCGCTGTCACTGAAACATTTGCTGGACAGCTTGACCTGTCAAAGGAAGTAGACAAATATATGGCTTCTACTAGCAGGATAACCACTTTAATAAAACTATACTATGGGGAAAGTCAGAAAAACAAATGCTGCTGTGCTAATGCATGTGACAGATGGCATTATATACAGTATGTAATTTTTGAGTTTTCTAGAAAGTCTGTCACCCAGCATGCTATCGTTCTCTCCTCACAGACAAAATATACATTATTTATGGCAATGGTGACAATATGTGTCCTTTGATGGCTGCAACTTTTCTTCCCTGGCTCACACCAAATGGGCGGGCGGGGGGGAGGAGGCGTGGAAGCGCACATGTGACTAGATTTCATGAAATTGCAGATGAGATTTCCCAGCAATGCTCTGCTGATGTAACTTTGCCAGGATTCAACGCTTTGGCATAGATTACATAATTTGTGCCAAAGAGAACCAGGAAGTAGAAAGAAAGAAATTGTAAGTAAAATACAAATATGTTTGTTTAACTAATGAATGTAAGATGTAAGATGATTTCATGTCAGCATGCAGAGCAGCATGATAATGTGATTTTTAGTCAAAGGGAGTAAAGGTCCACTTTAAGTGAAAATGAACAGCCTTCTAATCATAATCTACTCCATTGAGTTCTGTTAAAATGCATTAGCCATCTATAACTATGGTGTTGGGGTAGGAACTTATCTCAAGGGTAAACGTAGATAAAATGGGGTCCAATTAAATTCCAATTTTGTGAACAGGCCAAGGATATAGAAAAATGAGGCGGTTGTGGTTTTCATTTCAGCCTGGGACAAATATACTTGAATAAATATAAGTGAATAAATGGGCTCATGGCAAAGTTCAGTCAAATAAACCTAAGGGGCATATTTGTAAATGAGTGAATCTGACATTCAGCAAACATTTAGACCTGGTGAATCTTTCAGGTGCATGTGTTTTAAATGACAGTAATTGAAAGTCACATTCAATGTTTTCAAAATAGTTTTGAAAGAGTAAAAGCCCAAATTTGCACAGTATGACCAAAATGAATGGTGCAGCTATATGTCAAACTGTAACAAACTTAAAAGATGCTGCAGGAAACAATTGAAAATGTGTACAATAATCATATACCTGGGCAGGTGTGGTGATTATTTTAATACAATTTTGTGTCCCCGATTAAATATGAGGAAATAATGATTAAGGGAAGATTAAGGTCAGGGGTGCCTCATATAGAAGCAGTTTAAGGTCACTTCCATGCGTTTTTGCTCAGTGCAATCAGGTCTTGTGTAAATGTGTTGTAGTACATTGCCATTCATTGTCAAAGACACCTCGATGCAAATACACAGATCAGATAACTCCCTCCTGGAAAAAAAATATGGCGGGTGTGTTTTTTTGATGTGTGGACAATGTGCAAAGTGCAAATAGGCTCTAAAATAAACATTTCTTTGATGAAGACCATGATGCATGTGGCCAGTTTTCGATTCTCTTTAGTTTGAAGCATATGGAGGTACGTGTTTTATTTTTTGTCATTATAAATTGTATTTATTCTCTTAATTATTAGGACCCGTCTTTCGAGCACAGGTAGGAGATACTATTGAGGTTATATTTAAGAATAATGCAAGGCATCCATACAGCATTCAGGTCCACGGAGTGAGCCATGGAAAGGATATGGAAGGTGCTGTCTACAAAACTGGTGATACTGCTAAAGGTAACTTACTATGGTTATTTATTAACCCATGGTGTGATCAGGCTTCCGATTACTTCCTCTTACCTTTACAATTAAAGCTAATGTATGTACAACCTTGAACATCCCTTTGTCTTCAAGAAAGGTATTTCAGCCCTCTAACTACTTTTTATTTAACCATATAAGCAAAACTATAAATATAGGTTAACAGTATAAGTCTGCTTAATAGTGGATTTGAATCCTAACTGGATGGTCATTGAATTTGCTAAAGCACTGTGTAGCATAAACACTTCTCAGGTTTTTTTTTCTTCAAAGAAATACTGTTTTCACCTTTTTGTCATCTCGTTTTGCATATCTGCACTGCTGATTTCCTGCAGTCTCTGTGCAGCCATTTCCTGTCTACATGCATGCACTCCAGCAGCAGCTGCATCTTGGGGTGAACTTTTTGATAATGGCAATGGCGGAATAAGCGTCGACATGGCCACTTATAATCTACACTGCTAATGCATGTGACATGGTGCCAAAGAAGAAGTACAAATGGTAGACAGAGACAGGATGTTGTCACCCTATAACAGGAAATGCCTCAGAAAGGGTTTTCATAGCAGGATCACCAGGAATTTTTGTTATGAAAGCTTTAGATTTAAAAAAAAAATAACTTTTTAAATGATGTGAATATACTTGATTTCACTTACATGAGTTTATGTACTGTATACTTTAAAGCTGGCCATGGACTGTAATATTGTCTTAGTTCAACCTGTGTCAGATTCCTCCATCAACACTTACGAGTGTTAATGGAGGAATCTCTCACTGTCTTCATTGTATTCCGACAGGGGCTGCCTGCCACTGTCAGAATACCCAAACAGAGCCAGCAGCTTTTTGGCTCCGAATTTGGCTGGTTCATCAAGAACCGGCCAAAATTCATAGAGTGTATGGCTACCATAGCTACTAGATTTTATCATTTCTGCAGTATTCAGAACAAAAGTGAAGTTTATAAAATCTGCGCTTATGGACAATTAAGAAATACATAACCAATATTAGAGCAGCTACAATCAGGACACTAAGGTCAAAGAATGTATTAAAAGGGTGTGCAGTGCTCAGGGTCACCGGTCGGTGAACAACAACTATCTAAACGTTAAATCCGTGCTTTATAAATTAAGGTGAAGTGAATATTCAAAGTCTCTATTGAATATACTGCCAGTTTGATTATCCTACTGGCAGCTGGTGAAATATAAAGTGCAAAATCTCTATTCAGTGCAAATGTGCAATATATATAAATGCATAAATCCCATAATATTTAACACAATATTCTAAAACAATTTTAGGTGTAATAAATACCTTGTGATAAATTCCATGTATCACACACAAAGTGATGAATAATAAAGTGGGTCAATAATATCACATCTTATTATACCATAAGAAGGTGCATCAAAAACTTGACAAAAAGAATCAATAGCAAAGGTGATCAATGATATAGTGTATCAAGTATAAGTCTTATAAAATTATGACAATAGTCCAATCAGCCGGTCACAGGCGGCGTACAGATGGCCTGTATTTCCGTGTAGTACGTGGTATTGAGATGTGTAGCGGGGTATTTCCGTGTAGTACGTGGTATTGAGATGTGTAGCTCTGCTACACATCTCAATACCACGTACTACACGGAAATACCCCGCTACACACCTCAATACCACGTACTACACGGAAATACCGGCTGATTCATTAGTTTTTAACTGTGAGTGTATACAATTTTTAAATAAATGTTAATACTTTACAACACCATGAGGAGTTTTCTTTTTTAATTTACGTTAACCATCGACCCATGGGACACCACTGGGACTGCTGCTGAGACCGCATCTCTTATTGCCTACAGTCAATTACAATGTGGTAAGTACGCACCCCAGAGGGGAGAGTGGCGTGGACACTTACACAGGGTGTGGAAAAAAGGATTTTTTAACACCCACAAACACCTTTTTGAACTATTGTCATCATTTTATAAGACTTTATATTTGATACACTATATCATTGATCACCTTTGCTATTGATTCTTTTTGTCAAGTTTTTGATGCACCTTCTTATGGTATAATAAGATGTGATATTATTGACCCACTTTATTATTCATCACTTTGTGTGTGATGCATGGAATCTTAATTTATCACAAGGTATTTATTACACTTAAAATTGTTTTAAAATATTGTGTTAAATATTATGGGATTTATGCATCTATTTATATATATTGCACATTTGCACTGAATAGAGATTTTGCACAGTAGGATAATCAAACTGGCAGTATATTCAATAGAGACTTTGAATATTCACTTCACCTTAATTTATAAAGCACGGATTTAACGTTTAGATAGTTGTTGTTCACCGACCGGTGACCCTGAGCGCTGCACACCCATTTTATACATTAGTATTCAGAACAAAAACTGATTGAAAATTGAGTTATAGGGTATGTTTTTGTTTTTTTTATATGGTGACACATCTATAACACTAACACAAACGTGTAATTCTTGTGTAACACAAACAGTTGTAGTTGTATTAAAGTTAATTTTATAACACTGTGCAAAACAATATAAAGAAAATATATTATTGTTTTCTAACAGGTTTTATCACTACTGGTCAGAATGGTCAATCCCGTCCTTCCCACGTGGCTCCAGGAGACACTGTGACATATCAGTGGAAAGTACCAGACAGTGTGGCTCCCACCAGTGAAGATCTGAACTGCATAGCATGGCTCTATTACTCATCAGTGGATCCAGTCAAAGACACCAACTCTGGCCTTGTTGGTCCGCTATTAGTGTGTAATAAATTGACTAGCACCAATCAGGTAAATACTTCTCCTTCTTTGTTTAGGGCACTTCTAAGCAAATTGATGCTTCAGTTTTAAATGGACCAGTATTTTTTATCTGTATCAACTCCAATGGCAGATCTCACAACCTATGGAGGTGTAATGAGGCCTTCTTGTCTAATCTGGATTTTCAGGATTATTTTACATTAGAAAAATGCAACAGATGAGGTAAAATTCCTTAATTAGACTTTGTCAGAGACAGTGGCAAATATTCCCATGTGGAATCATTGCTGCTAAAATATACAGAAAGCTAGTTCCACTTCCATCAGCTACCAAAATCTAAAATATCAGTATTTGTCAGAGCAATTGCCTAAGTGTTATACTTCTGCACAGGTGTATCACATGTGATTCAAGACTTCAAAGGGATCTCACAATTATGGTGTCTAAACTAAATTCTATATGGCTCTTTGCTGAATTAGAAAGAGTACTACTCCTTTCCTTGAATCCGAGGACAGGGATAAACTTCTTCTACCTTTTGCAGACAGGTGCAGATTACGATTTTGTGATGATGCCTACTGTATTTGATGAGAACAAAAGCTGGTACCTGCAAGACAACATTAATCGATTTGCAGGCAACCCAGAATCCGTGGACGTGAACGATCCTGATTTCGTGGAGTCTAATAATATGCATTGTAAGTTTAGACTCTCTGGTTTAGATCTTATCCTATTCTTTCCTACATTTTAGTATGCTAACAATATACTGTATATACATAATATAAAGAAAAATAAATAATTTATATTGGCTAGGAAAAACAATTGTTCACTTAAATCTTCACTTCACTGAGGAGCCAAATACAAGAATATCTGAACTGTCAGATGTGGAATTATGCATTGAGAATTTTTTTTATGGCAGTCCTCAGTCTTTTATGTATAAAAGTATTGAGAAGTACTGTGTTGTGCACATAGGTTGCTTTAGCACTACCCAAATCTTCAAGTGATTGACAAATAGTTATATTAAGTAATCTGCCTTAACACTGTCCAGATCTTCACAAAGCAAGTGAAATCTACTCCGATTAGGTCTACATTTAAATAAACCCTTCTCCATTGCAGCAACCGGCACCCAGGATAACTAGAACTCTAGCAAAGTATGGCTTGGTGCACATAGAATTCAGCTAGTGATTTAGGTGCTTCAGAAAGCATTGTTTTACAAATAAACATTTCGTAGATGACAAACAATTCCAAACCACTATGGCTTAGATAAAGAGAGAGCACAGCAGCAAAAAAGGAGAAGGAAAAGTGTGAGTTAATTTTTTAGCTTGAGCCATTGAGCCCTGTAAACAACAAAACAGGAGGAGGTAAAAAGAAAATGCATAACATAAGAAAAATGAGCCTCAAAGTTCTATCTGCTGGTTGGATAAAGATGACCATACAATCTGATTGCACAATTTCCTTTAGCTGTAATGAATTTAAAAGGGGGACTGTCAGATTAGATATACTGTAAATTAAATACATTCTATAAGCAGACCTTCAAGCTACAACATTTCGGTAGATCCAAAGGTGATGAAACAATTAGATTGTAATGTGTATAGCCAGCTTGAAAGAATCCAAAATATTCGTATGCAGTTTATTTCTACCTTACTACATTTTTTACTTGACCAAAAAATAAATTGTAATTTTAGTTTTTTTTAACTTTTGAAGCCTTTTTGGGGTCCTGAATTTGAACATGGTTTCACTAAGGTTCTTTTGAAGGATTTTATCAGTGATGGAACTGATTTCTTTTCATTTTTACAGCTATCAATGGGTACATGTATGGGAATCAATACGGCCTAGATTTGTGTGTAGGATCTACAGCACGCTGGCATTTTCTGGGACTTGGTTCCGTCATTGATATTCATGGAATTCACTTCACAGGAAATACTATCCAGATAAATAAAAACACAAGGGATGTTGTGAGCATTACTCCACATGTCTCATATTCTGCTGTAATGACACCAGACAATGAAGGTGAGCATGGTGCAAAGCTCAGGAGTGATAATACTGGACATGCACAAGCACATCCAACATCTAACCAGAAACCCCTAGGGACAGAAAACATTTCCAGTTTAACCACCTTCATGTATGCCTTTTATAGAACAGTGTATTACAGGACAGGACATGATCAGTTTGTACTACCATTATACATTATTGTACCGATTTGCATTTTGGGTCAGATGTTGAAAATACTTAGGGAAGCTTTATTTTCAATACATGGGCATGTCCCTGTAGTAACTAACATATGTTTGTCTTCCTATCAGGTGTTTTTAATGTGGAATGTATGACTGCTGACCATTACACAAGCGGAATGAGACAGCACTACAGGGTGAATGCATGTGGTAAACTCATTGCTAAAGAATCACCTGCCTTCCGTACTGTCACATATTATATTGCTGCTGAAGAAATAGAATGGAACTATTGCCCGGACCGAACCTGGGATTATACAATGCACCCTGACAGCAGTAACAGGCAAATATATAATTTAACTGATGTTATATTAAGGTAGTTCACATGTATATGTGTACGACAGGTCAAAAGGGGTTAAACCACCAACACAATTCATCACTTCTGCCTTTCCGTTTTATATTTTTAAAAACCTGACTTACCTTTTACAACTCCTATCAAATTCTTTGTAACCCTCCAGGGATATGGCCTAATCTTATTTTTATGGGGGGGTTTTTAACAATAGTAGTAAGCCACATCATAGATTTTATTTTTAGTCCTTTAAACTTGGTATGCATAATAATAAAATATGTAATGCTTTTGCATAAAACTGATTTGAAGCAGTCCCGTTTATGTTTTGTGAAGAGGGACACAGAAATATAGTGATTCTTGGACATCTGCTGCGTTCAGGAGGTTACGCCACTTCCAAACAAAAAACATTAAGCCAGCCCCCATATACCTCTGCCTCCAACCTATTAAGCCTCAGTTTTGTGCTAGTGTCCTAGAAGGTTGGATGCCTTTTCCTCAGCTCTGCTGAGAAAAGCTCTATCATGTTCTCTTTCTTTTATTATTTTCTTCATTTAAGATACTCCATTGATATTTTTTCTTTGGTGACTTTAGTCAACATTTAAGAAATGCTGCTTGAGTTTGTCTCTGCCCAACAGCTACCTGGATCGGCATAATCCTGGAAGCCGTACCTAGACTCTGCTGGAATGAAGATTGTGGGGTTGGCCTGCAATGTGACCTTTGGGGTCCTGGGTGTGACGATAATGAGGTTTGAGCCCAATATTAACAGGGTTATTCATAAAATGGTGAAGAGTTTGGAGAATGCAGGAGAAGTGAACAATCTAGGACAACATAGCTGAACTGGAAAGTGAGCTGAATTGGCGAATTTTTCAAAATCATCTATTTTGTCCTAGATTGTTCACTTCTCCTGCCTTCTCCAGACTCTTCACCCATTTGTGAATAACCCTGTAAATATATCTAGCTTGAAACAAATGCAGCCCTTCATTTAGTTCAGTTTGCCAGATTTATTCAAATTCCAAAAACCAGAGATCTGTAAATCTGGGTTTGTAATCCTTATAGCTCTAAGGGCTCTTTCACACCAGATCAGGGGCGGACTGACCAATCGGGCAGTCGGGCACGGACCGAGGGCCTGCGGCCATCAGGGGGCCCGTCACTGACCGTCCCCTCGCCGCTACCTCGTCAGCCCGCCCGCGTCAGATGCGGCTCTGTAATAGCCGGCTGCTCGCTCAAGGCAGGTG
>NW_017308642.1:0-289 GCF_000935625.1 Nanorana parkeri | reverse complement strand
AAAAAAAAATGTTTTATTTTATGTTCCCAGTAGTGCTGCAACAACTAATTGACTAATCGATGATTGAAAAAGTTGTCAACGTTTTCAATCATCTATTATCGGCTTTCAATTAGTTGGCCATGTTCCCGGCTCCCCACACGCTGCACCTTCTCCCCGCCTCACGCTCGCCGTTGCCAGACCTGCCCGCCCGCTGCACCTTCTCCCCGCCTCACGCTCGCCGTTGCCAGACCCGCCCACATCCACGACCGGAAGGAGAAGGAGAAGGAGAAGGAGAAGGAGAAGGAGAAGG
>NW_017308641.1:164255-164512 GCF_000935625.1 Nanorana parkeri | reverse complement strand
ATCGTTCAGGGAAAAGTTTGAATATTCCGAATTGTTAGCAGATTTAGTGAAACTTTCTGTGACTTGAACCGGGGCAGCTCTCTGGACACTGACCCAGCCTCTCCTGCTCTGCTCAGCCCATGCTTTTCTTCTCTTTATCGCTGCTGGTCCACCACCTAAGAACAAAGGAAGATCTATACATCTCCATAACCTTCCTGTGCCACCTCTGCTTCCAACAAAGATCACAAACAAAACCTGTATGGCTGAATAAAAATGTA
>NW_017308641.1:132633-163666 GCF_000935625.1 Nanorana parkeri | reverse complement strand
TGGAAAAGCACCCTCCCAGTGTTGAGGGCATGTGGCCTGGTGCGGGAAGGAGTGGGGCGCTCGCTCATGCCCCCCCCCTTTCCAGCCCTGCCAGCCCTATGCTCGGATCAAGGGTCTGGTATGGAATTTTAGGGGATACCCCACGTTTTTTCCTCCCATTTTGGGGGGTGGGGTTCCTCCTTAAAATTCCTACCAGACTTTAAGGGTCTAGTATTGTTTGGGAGGGGGAACTGCACACTTTAAGAGTAAAAAAAAAAAAAAGGATAAGGGGACCATATTTGAAGGGATTTTTCATTTTATTTCTTACCCTTTAAGTGATGTTAAAATCACTGCTTTTTCCTTTTCTGTTACTTTTTCCTTTTCTGTCAGTTTTTAAACTGTTCCCTTTTTTTTCCCCCTCAGGTTTGCAGTGCTCTGGTTAGTGGGAGTGGGAGGGGTTAATTGAGCTCAGGTGTCTCTCATTGAGCAGGTGTATTATAAACTAGTGCACCACTCATTTTGAGCTTGCTCACACAGGGCTTGGGAACAAAGTGCCTTTTATTACTAAACCAATTTATTTGTATTTATTGTTTTTTAATACACACCCACAATAAACAGAAAAATGAAATCTATATTCAGTGGCGTAAATAGAAACTTCAGGGCCCCTGTGCAAGAAACCGTGAAGGGCGACCCCAACCCACCTCCGCCTTGGGAAGGCGCTATAAATAGGCACCGTGTGGTTAACAGTAGTGATGGGCCGAACACCCCCATGTTCGGTTCGTATTCGAACATTCGAACGGCCGAAAAGTTTGAATACAAACTCGAACCTAATGCAAGTCAATGGGGGTCAAACATTCGATATTGATTGTCCCCTTTAACACTTTCGCTGCCAAGCCCTCCGGAACATTTTGCACCTCAGCTGGCCACACCATTTTTGCAATTTTTCCTATTGATTTGATTTTCAACTGCTGCGTTGCTAGCGTTTGTAAAAGACCCCCCAAACCATATATTTTCTGAAAGCGCAAGCCCGGTAGAATAAAAAGACAGTGATACTGAATTTGTATGCACTGTGATAATTGCGCAAATGTTTCTCAAATTTATATTAAACCGATACAAATACACAATTCAATTGATAAAGCACTAACATCAGTATCCGTGCACAAAAAAAAAATGCACCACCAGTCTCTGAGACATTGCAAGCTGCTGGGCAACAGTGCGAGTCTGATGTATGGCGTCTCTGACCAAACAGAGCATGCGGCTCCCTCCTCCCACGCCCTCTGACTGCACTATAACAATAGAAAGTTAAACTGGAGCTGCTAGCAAGGGGGGCTGTCACTGGAGGGATGGCAGTGACAAGCAAGTTAGGTGAGCATGCAGCATTGCCCTGGGATCCTGTGACAGCTACATGGGGGTCTCTGTTACAATTTGTGGGACTCATGATGCTTCCAAGCCAAACCCAGGCCCTCTCTGCTGGCTTCATGGGGCCCTGCACATGAGTAATGCTTGAGCCCCCTATTGTTGGCCTGGTGTGACCCTACTACCACTCTGTCCTGCAGCACCTGCTCACCTCCTATTACTATGTGCAATACCTCAACTCCTCATTTTTGGAGTATTTTTTGGGGGGTGGATGGAATGCTTAGATTTAAAGAGGGGGGCTAGCCCAGCATTGCAAGGGTTAACTGCTAATTTTTCTCCAGGGGGTAAAAAAAAAGAAATATACTCACCTTGCTGCTAGACCGGTCCCTGCAACCTCTTTTTCCCCGGGCTCCACAGGTCTAGGCCCTGCTGACATCAGGGTATGGGGGAAGGGTTGGCACAGAAGACAATGGACCCCCACCACTGCAATCCACAGAACTCAAGCACTGATCGTTGACTGATCCACCCATCATAATGCATTATGGGTAGGTATACACTGAGGCCAAGTATCGGCACTGGTATCGGTGCATTCCTAGTTATGGGTGTGTTAAAAATTCCCACAACACACATTCTAACAAAATGTAAACATTTGCAGCAAATTGGAATCCTAAAAATTCAACCTAAATTCATATTTGACACCAAACCTGAATGTGAGCCCCAGATTGGTGTAACAATATCCCTCCAGAGAGAGAAGTGGCCTCATCCGGACTACCAATGTGTGACCGATGGTAAACCAATGTTAATGATTGATAATGCGCTGACCTGGATTCCTGAGAAATCAGATAATAGATTAATTTACCAACAAATGTATTGTATCAAAGATTAAATACGATTTACATTTTCTTAGGAAAGAAAAAGAACTGTTGATGAGTCAATATTAATGATTGGTAACGCACTGATCTGGATTCCGGACCAATCACGTAATAGACGTTGATTTATTGTGACAAAGAATAAATAGATTTTCCATTTTCTGAGGAAAGATTTAGAAATGTATTCTGCAGAAATATCTTCATTCTTTTACTGACACTGACCCACAACTGAGATTTCTCTTATTAGCAGTCTCGTTCTCTCCAGTGGGATTTGGAGATCCCTGTTCCTCGGTTTTCATGGTCGCTCCTTATTGGTATTGACTCAAAGTTACTTTGAGTCAATATCGGAATTTCCTGAATTGTTCCCTTTTATTTCTGAACTGGCAAATCTGGTGGTCCCCGGGATGTTTCACAACACAGTGTACATTGTTGTATCCTATATCTAAGAGACCCTCATCTCAGTGCAGCCCCCCTATCCTAACACACTGATGCTGGTGATCTAAGTCCCACCAATAAACTTTTTGTTTGTTTTGACTTATTTGATAAACTTATCCATCATGGCCAGCTTGTATCATGGCGGGGCTTGTATCATGGCGGGGCTTGTATCATGGCGGGGCTTGTAGTGTTCAGAAGAAACAGAACAGCCAGTGGTGCTGATGTCCCCTCTGTCTCCCCCTAATATCACTGGACCCCTTTATACTACAAGGAGCTGGTGGAATTGTCCGAGCACTCCATTTCTGGCTTGTTCCAGGAGGAGTTGGAAGCAGAGGGGGCACAGGAAGGTTATGGAGATGTGTAGATCTTCCTTTGTTCTTAGGAGGTGGACCAGCAGCGATAAAGGGAAGAAAATTGTGGGCTGAGCAGAGCAGGAGAGGCTGGGTCAGTGTCCATCAGCAGAGATCTGCCCCGGTTCAATTCACAGAAAGTTTCACTAAACTTGCTAACAATTCGGAATATTCAAACTTTTCCCTGAAAGATATTGAATTCTTTGGGTCACAAAATTTCATAACATGGTTGGGAGAAGTCTTAAAGCTGCATGTGGTGTTACAGAACAGCACTATATTCACAGATAGCCTCAGAGACAGTGTACACTGGCAGCACATTTTTGGCTGCGGGATTGATTCATTGAGTATGTTTCAGATGGTTTTAGCAGTATCATGTGTTTTTTCATCAAAAGTTCTTAAGTCTGCTTTCATCGGCAGAAGTAAAAGTCACAACAGATCTCTAATATCCATAGGAAGATGTCTTATAAAATGACAATGAGAACAGTCATGGCTTGCTGAATTGGCCGTTATCACCACAGTTTCATGGTATAGTTTGTGATCTCATTTTTTATGTTAAAACTCTGTTTCCTTCAAAAAAAATGTTGCAGAGAGCAACACCATACCCAATCCTTACATCTCCCTGACCCATATCTCCAAGATTTTCAAAGATACTTTAGTGTATCACCCCCCAAAAAATACTCCCACAAATTGTACAGTCCCACAAATTGTAACAGAGACACACCATACACAGTGTGAGGTGCACAGCACCCCCTTGCAGCTGTCACAGGATCCCCAGGCAATGCTGCATGCTTACCTAACTCGCTGGCCACTGCCGTCCCTCCAGTGACAGCCCCCCTTGCTGGCAGCTCCAGCAGCTTGCAATGTCTCAGAGAGTGTTGGAGAGCGGCCTGGAGTAGCAAAGCAGAGCAGCCCTGGCCAGGATTGTTAGTGAGCCCACCTGAGTAAAGGGGGAGGGTCCCTAGGCTTGGGCTCTGGATATGTAGTGTGGTCTGCTTCTGGCTTTTCCCTTACTGGCTGGTAAGCATTTGCCTTTTGTGTCCCCCCGATTGCTTGAGCAGGTCTCTAGCTGTATTGGGGTCACATCTTGTCCACCCCATAATTGGATGAGCTGAACTTAAGATGTATTGGGGTTCCCTCCTATTGTCCGATTGGATATCTGTACTGACAGTTAAGCAATGCTGACTGCCCAGTCACCCCTGACACAGATAACCCCCCTCCACAGACAATGGTTTAGCATATCACAGTCAAAAACAATGGTGCAAAGAAAACACAGTAGTGAAGCTTGACACCTCCACCCTTCACTGATCCTCATAACCACATATTTATGGGTGAGGGTCCTGTCATGTAGGCTGTATGGGGAAACATAATTTGTAATGGTTGTCCTGCAGCCGCACATACTAGAGGTAGAGCACATCTGTCTTTCCTTTCTCTAAGTAGCCAATTAGTCACAGCACACAAAGAAGGTAAACTGGCTGACAAAACCCTCCACATGTACATTCTCCCAGGCTCAGAGCAGCAAGTTGTTTGCCAGAACAACTTCTCCTTCTCCATTCTCCTTCTTCCCCCCTTCCACCACTAATCCTGCCATGGCTCTGAAAACTGAGGAGTCTGTAGAAGGCAGAGGCGGAATTGTAAGGTTTCCATTCTCAAATGTCCCAGAAGCATGCTTAGCATTTCAATGTCAGTCAAATTCTTCTTGGTGGTATGAGTGCCCCTGTAGCAGCTGCTGGAAACAGCCCACTTCTACCAGTTCATGGTCTGTGATACTCCAGGGTGGTAAGTACCCATTTCGTTTCCTAGAATGCCATCCCTGCTGTCTACTATCATGTGGAGGAAAACTTGTCTCTGTCACTGGACTATGCTGTTGACAGCAAGGTACACATGACAACTAATGAGCCCTACACTCTCCTCCTCATTGTCCTTTTGGGATCCTGTGACAGCTACATGGGGGTCTCTGTTACAATTTGTGGGACTCATGATGCTTCCAAGCCAAACCCAGGCCCTCTCTGCTGGCTTCATGGGGCCCTGCACATGAGTAATGCTTGAGCCCCCTATTGTTGGCCTGGTGTGACCCTACTACCACTCTGTCCTGCAGCACCTGCTCACCTCCTATTACTATGTGCAATACCTCAACTCCTCATTTTTGGAGTATTTTTTGGGGGGTGGATGGAATGCTTAGATTTAAAGAGGGGGGCTAGCCCAGCATTGCAAGGGTTAACTGCTAATTTTTCTCCAGGGGGTAAAAAAAAAGAAATATACTCACCTTGCTGCTAGACCGGTCCCTGCAACCTCTTTTTCCCCGGGCTCCACAGGTCTAGGCCCTGCTGACATCAGGGTATGGGGGAAGGGTTGGCACAGAAGACAATGGACCCCCACCACTGCAATCCACAGAACTCAAGCACTGATCGTTGACTGATCCACCCATCATAATGCATTATGGGTAGGTATACACTGAGGCCAAGTATCGGCACTGGTATCGGTGCATTCCTAGTTATGGGTGTGTTAAAAATTCCCACAACACACATTCTAACAAAATGTAAACATTTGCAGCAAATTGGAATCCTAAAAATTCAACCTAAATTCATATTTGACACCAAACCTGAATGTGAGCCCCAGATTGGTGTAACAATATCCCTCCAGAGAGAGAAGTGGCCTCATCCGGACTACCAATGTGTGACCGATGGTAAACCAATGTTAATGATTGATAATGCGCTGACCTGGATTCCTGAGAAATCAGATAATAGATTAATTTACCAACAAATGTATTGTATCAAAGATTAAATACGATTTACATTTTCTTAGGAAAGAAAAAGAACTGTTGATGAGTCAATATTAATGATTGGTAACGCACTGATCTGGATTCCGGACCAATCACGTAATAGACGTTGATTTATTGTGACAAAGAATAAATAGATTTTCCATTTTCTGAGGAAAGATTTAGAAATGTATTCTGCAGAAATATCTTCATTCTTTTACTGACACTGACCCACAACTGAGATTTCTCTTATTAGCAGTCTCGTTCTCTCCAGTGGGATTTGGAGATCCCTGTTCCTCGGTTTTCATGGTCGCTCCTTATTGGTATTGACTCAAAGTTACTTTGAGTCAATATCGGAATTTCCTGAATTGTTCCCTTTTATTTCTGAACTGGCAAATCTGGTGGTCCCCGGGATGTTTCACAACACAGTGTACATTGTTGTATCCTATATCTAAGAGACCCTCATCTCAGTGCAGCCCCCCTATCCTAACACACTGATGCTGGTGATCTAAGTCCCACCAATAAACTTTTTGTTTGTTTTGACTTATTTGATAAACTTATCCATCATGGCCAGCTTGTATCATGGCGGGTCTGTTATCATGGCGGGGCTTGTAGCATGTCGGGGCTTGTAGTGTTCAGAAGAAACAGAACAGCCAGTGGTGCTGATGTCCCCTCTGTCTCCCCCTAATATCACTGGACCCCTTTATACTACAAGGAGCTGGTGGAATTGTCCGAGCACTCCATTTCTGGCTTGTTCCAGGAGGAGTTGGAAGCAGAGGGGGCACAGGAAGGTTATGGAGATGTGTAGATCTTCCTTTGTTCTTAGGAGGTGGACCAGCAGCGATAAAGGGAAGAAAATTGTGGGCTGAGCAGAGCAGGAGAGGCTGGGTCAGTGTCCATCAGCAGAGATCTGCCCCGGTTCAATTCACAGAAAGTTTCACTAAACTTGCTAACAATTCGGAATATTCAAACTTTTCCCTGAAAGATATTGAATTCTTTGGGTCACAAAATTTCATAACATGGTTGGGAGAAGTCTTAAAGCTGCATGTGGTGTTACAGAACAGCACTATATTCACAGATAGCCTCAGAGACAGTGTACACTGGCAGCACATTTTTGGCTGCGGGATTGATTCATTGAGTATGTTTCAGATGGTTTTAGCAGTATCATGTGTTTTTTCATCAAAAGTTCTTAAGTCTGCTTTCATCGGCAGAAGTAAAAGTCACAACAGATCTCTAATATCCATAGGAAGATGTCTTATAAAATGACAATGAGAACAGTCATGGCTTGCTGAATTGGCCGTTATCACCACAGTTTCATGGTATAGTTTGTGATCTCATTTTTTATGTTAAAACTCTGTTTCCTTCAAAAAAAATGTTGCAGAGAGCAACACCATACCCAATCCTTACATCTCCCTGACCCATATCTCCAAGATTTTCAAAGATACTTTAGTGTATCACCCCCCAAAAAATACTCCCACAAATTGTACAGTCCCACAAATTGTAACAGAGACACACCATACACAGTGTGAGGTGCACAGCACCCCCTTGCAGCTGTCACAGGATCCCCAGGCAATGCTGCATGCTTACCTAACTCGCTGGCCACTGCCGTCCCTCCAGTGACAGCCCCCCTTGCTGGCAGCTCCAGCAGCTTGCAATGTCTCAGAGAGTGTTGGAGAGCGGCCTGGAGTAGCAAAGCAGAGCAGCCCTGGCCAGGATTGTTAGTGAGCCCACCTGAGTAAAGGGGGGGGGGTTGTTCTCTAGGCTTGGGCTCTGGATATGTAGTGTGGTCAGCTTCTGTCTTTGCCCTTACTGGCTGGTAAGGATTTGCCTTTTGTGTCCCCCTGATTGTTTGAGCAGGTCTCTAGATGTATTGGGATCACATCTTGCTGTCCGATTGGATATCTGCACTGACATTTAAGCAATGCTGACTGCCCAGTCACCCCTGACACAGATAGCCCCCCTCCACAGACAATGGTTAAGCATATCACAGTCAAAAACAATTGTGCAAGGAAAACACAGTAGTGAAGCTTGACACCTTCACCCTTCACTGATCCTCATAACCACATATTTATGGGTGAGGGCCTTGTCATGTAGGTTATATGGGGCAACATAATTTGTAATGGTTGCCACACATACTAGAGGTAGAGCACGTCTGTCTTTCCTTTCTCTAAGTAGCCAATTAGTCACAGCTAGGGATGAGCCGAACACCCCCGTGTTCGGTTCGTATTCGAAGATTCGAACCGCCGAAATGTTTGAATACGAACTCGAACTCAATGCAAGTGTATGGGGGTCGAATGTTCGCCCCCCCATACAGCTGCCGGTACATGTAGTAAAACTGTGGCTGCAGCAGCCTGTGTCCCTTCAAATCCCTGCTGCTCTCCGCGCCTGTGTTGGCGGAGACAGTGGGGACACAGACTGCTGCATGCCTTCGCTGCCCCCCGTACCTCCGCTGCTGTCCCGGCCTCCGGTCCCCTGGTCCGTCGCCTTCGTCTAAGAACCGGTCCGGCCGCGGCTCCTCTGCCCTGCCCCCCTCTGCCTCCTCTTCATTGCAGGCTGAGAGCCATACCCAGCCTGCTATTGGGTATTATAAAATGCAATAGCCAATAGCAAGTTGGCTATTGCACCCGCCCACTGCCTGCTGTCAATCAGCATGGGGGAACCTGATAGAGAACTTTCTCCTTCAGGCCCCTCCTCCGCTGAGCCCTGATTGGGCAAAGTCTTGCACCTGACCACAGGTCAACAAATCAGAGCTACAGTGGGCATTTTGTATTATGGAATGTCCTCCCCTCCTCCACTAATCCTGCATTGGCTCTAAAAACTGAGGAGTCTGTAGAAGGCAGAGGCGGAATTGTAAGGGTACCATTCTCAAATGTCCTGCAACCATGCTTAGCATTTCAATGTCAGCCAAATTGTTCTTGGTGGTATGAGTGCCCCTGTAGCAGCTGCTGGAAACTGCCCACTTCTACCAGTTCATGGCCTGTGATGCTCCAGGGTGGTAGGTACCCATTATTTTTCCTAGAATGCCATCCCTGCTGTCTACTATCATATGGAGGAAAACGTGTCTCTGTCACTGGACCATGCTGTTGACAGCAAGGTACACATGACAACAGACACCTACTCCAATAAGCACTTAGGTGCCTATGAATGGGATACATGCAGTATGCACCACACCAATCAACTTTGCAGTGTTGCATAATTATTTGTTTGCACTTAATGTGAGTCCGACCCTCTCCTCCTCATTGGCCTTATCCTCCAAGTCCTCCACAACATCATGACTATTAAGTGCCCCCCAACACCCAACAACCTATGCAACCCTGCCAAACAATGCTGTCACTTGTGTGCCTATGGAAAAGGAGCTACTCCAGACCAAAGTGACTGGAATTTTTTAAGGCTCAGGCTGATAATTGGCTTAGCCCATACCAGCTAAAACCAGGCAGGGTCATGTTTGAAAATGGCACAAACTTGTTGTCCGCTCTTTGCCTGGTGACACATGTGCCATGACTGGTCTGTATCCTAAACCTCATCGTGCAGCACTTCCTGGAATCCAAGATATGTTTCGCGATACCAGGGGGGTTTGCAATTTCTTTCTTGTCTCCTACCTGGCTAGGGCTCGCCTTGCAGAATGGCAGGGGCAAAACCAGCTACCTGCTAACAAATTGATATGCATCACCCTAAATATGCTGTAGAGGCTACAGCAGTGAGTGATCACCCAGCATCTCTCTGGGTATGGGAGGCCTGACTCTGGGGAGTTTGGAGATTTTTCAACCCAGCAGTGGCTTATCATCAAGGACACCTACTCAGACCCCAAGAATTATACATGGGTGATGGTGAGCAGTTGGAGGACAACATTGTCCTCTGTGATAATGGAGACTATGGCTCCTCAGCTGTGGAGTATTTGTGGTGGCATATAGGGTCCTTAATACCTCAATGGCTACTAAATAGCTTTAAATATCCTTTTAAAGCCACAGCAGCCAGACCTGGCTACCTTATGATTGCTGACTATTTTGGTTCCAGGGTCAACATCAAAATGCTAAAAGCAAATAGTATCCTATGTAATAATGGCTGGAAGCAGCCCAATATGCTGCAATGATATTGGCCTAACTTGCTTCAAGTATGATGTTCAAGAAGGCCTTCAGCACAGCATGGGTTGTCACAGGCATCATGCATTAGCAGAATTTTTTCATAAAAATTTGATGCTGCTTAAATTTTAATTCAGTTGCTTCCAGCATGACCACCTCCTGGCTCCTCTCCTTCTTCTCCCTCCACTTGCAGGAAAACTTCTGCCTTGTGTCTCTGAACTTACAGCCTAATCAAGCTGCTCAGATACTGTTCTGCAGCTGGAAAAAATTGTGTTAACTAAGTCTCAGATTCTACGATCTAATCTTTATTGCAGAATAAAACGTGCTTTGTCTCTTCCTATTTGTGCCTGTTGTATTTGCTGCTCCTGGACAATTTCTGCTGAACCAGACCTAAGGGCGATCACTAAAGTATCTTTGAAAATCTTGGAGATATAGATTTGGGAGATGTAGGGATCAGGGATGGTGTTTTTGTGCTCTCTGGACATTTTTTTGAAGGCAACAGAGTCTTAAGATAAAAATGAGCTCACAAACTATACCATGAAACTCGTGATACCGGCCAATTCAGCAAGCCATGACTGTTTTCATTGTCATTTTATAAGACATCTTCCTATGGATATTAGAGATCGGTTGTGACTTTTACTTCTGCTGATGAAAGCAGACTTAAAGTGATATTAAAGCCAACTTTTTTTCATTTCTCCTTTAAGTAGACTCTCCTTTGCTGGAGGCTGTTGTTTTTTTTCTTTAAAAGTTCTTCATTCCTCGTTTTCTAGTGGGTCCCCACCATGCTCTTCCCCCCGCCCCCTGCACGAGGGCAACCATTGTTCTAATAGACACACACACAGCCCTGTGGCAGGCCACGGCCCTTCCCTCTTTGATTGATGGCAGAAGGAGCCTATGGCTCCTCTGCCATCAGTATCCTCCCCCCACAACCCAGAAGTTCAGGGAACAAAGGATCGCTTTGGGACCGGCGGTGGGAACGAGCGCAGCTGACAGGTAAGCGTGGGGGGGGGGGGGCTGGGGGAGAAAAAAAGGTGCTGGGCCATTTTTACCCTAATGAAGAGAATGCAATAGGGTAAAAAACACCCAGACCTTAATACTAATTTTACAAACTCTTAATTAAAAAACACATAATACTGAAAACCACCTGAATCAATCCCACAGCCAAAAATGTGCTGCCGGTGTACACTGTCTCTGAGGCTATCTGTGAATATTGTGCTGTTCTGTAACACCACATGCAGCTGTAAGACTTCTCCCAACCATGTTATGAAATTTTGTGACCCAAAGAATTCAATATCGTTCAGGGAAAAGTTTGAATATTCCGAATTGTTAGCAGGTTTAGTGAAACTTTCTGTGACTTAAACCGGGGCAGATCTCTGATGAACACTGACCCAGACTCTCCTGCTCTGCTCAGCCCATGCTTTTCTTCCCTTTATCACTACTGGTCCACCTCCAAAGAACAAATGAAGATCTACACATCTCCATTACCTTCCTGTGCCCAGGGCCGCATTTTCTCTCCCTGCCGCCCCAAGGCCAGGTTCTGCGATGTGCCCCCCCGCGCGCCAACCCTTCCCCCCTTCCCATCAATGGAGAATGGCAACCAGATGGCAGGGCGGCGGGGTTAGTGTCAATTTCTTTTACTGTTTCTTTATTTTTTTATCACTTTTAATTTTTTTATTTAATTATTTCTTCCTATTTTTATTTATTTCATTATTTTTGTATCAATTTCATTTTTTTTAGATTTGTATTTATCTTATTTACTTTTTTATAATTTTTTATCTTATTATTGTCTATTTGTTATATTTATTTTCTTATTTTTTATAAATTAGTTTCTTTTTTTTACCTCCAATGCAGGAGTTCTAGCACGGCACTGTGCTGGAACTCCTGTGACAGATGAGAGAGGAAGAGCGCAGCACAGCACAGCACAGCTCTCCCCTCTCACTGTCTACAGTCTACACGGAGCGGCAGGGTTACTTATAACCCGGCCGCTCTGCTCACTG
Source organism: Nanorana parkeri (assembly GCF_000935625.1). Classification (NCBI taxonomy): domain Eukaryota; kingdom Metazoa; phylum Chordata; class Amphibia; order Anura; family Dicroglossidae; genus Nanorana; species Nanorana parkeri. The sequence goes on along the minus strand of NW_017308641.1, from coordinate 151,846 downwards.
CAGTGAGAGATTCGGCGGCGGAGGACGGAACCAAAGGAGAGAGGTAAGTGCAAGGGGGAGGGGAGGACGCTGCACACTGTTTACATGTGATCTCGGCGACATCGCCGATTTCACATGTAAACGAACAATCGGCTTCCCTCACTCTACATTTAGCTCGGATTGTACACAGCAGGACTGAATGTAGAGAGGGCAACTTCCCCACAAGGACACCGCTGCCGCCCCTCTGCGCTCTGCCACTCTGAGGCCGTGCCCCGGTGGCCTTGTGGGGAATTCGGGCCTGCCTGTGCCACCTCCTGCTTCCAACTCCTCCTGGAACAAGCCAGAAATGGAGTGCTCAGACAATTCCACCACAAGCTCCTTGTAGAATAAAGGGGTCCAGTGATATTAGCAGAACAGGAGACAGAGGGGACATCGGCACCACTGGCTGTTCTGTTTCTTTTGAACACTACAAGCCGGCTATGATACAAGCCTGGCCATGATGGATACGCTTATCAGATAAAACAAAACAAACAAAAAGTTTATTGGTGAGACTTAGATCACCAGCATCAGTGTGTTAGGATAGGGGGGCTGCACTGAGATGACGGTCTCTTACATATAGGATCAGGGGCGTAACTAGAAGTCCCATAGCAAAATTTTGTATGGGACCCCCCCATGACGAAACACCCCCCACCCGTTTTATCAACCCTGTGTGAGTATAGAAATGCTCTGATCAGAATTTTTTTGCGGTTTTAATTGCGTTTCAGCGCTCAAACGCGCCTAAAAACAGTCAAAAATGCTCCTTCAAAGATCGCGCGGAAACCACAATGAAACGCCACTGCCCTGGTGTGAATGGGGCCTGAATGAGGCCTGACACTTGACTTTAATACTGCCACACCAATGAAGTCTGCGGGAAGGGGGATTATAAAAAAAAATGAAGGAACTGTAAATAAGTGATTTATGTTAAAAATAGTTTTTGCGCTGTGTTGGTGTTTGTGTTGTTATAAAATTATACAGGCGTATATTTAATTGCAACACAAGGTATCACAATGCACGGCAATGCGTCAAAAAGCTTTGCCATGCACTGCCACAGTTACTGTTTTTTTACAAAAGAAAAAAAATCATGCACTGTGATGCATTCTAACAACGCACTGCAGCGCATGTGCATGGCATACACCACAATATGGTGCACGAGTATGTTATGTGTGTGTGTGTGTGGGGGGGTTTGTGCTTTGTAAATTTTTTTATTGACACATTTTTCATTTATTTTAATTTATTTTTTAATTATGTATTATTTTTACTGTTGGGGGGGCTAGACTTCACCATGAGTGGTGAAGATGCTCTACAGCATCCACTAGGGGTGACTGTTCTGATGACAGCTTCTGAAACACCGAGATATTGTTAGAATTCCCCATGAGTGATGAAGGTGCTCTACAGTGGCCTTTAGTGGTGACTTTGCTGATGACAGCATCTGAAACACCGAGATATTTCTTGACTTCACCATGAGTGGTGACGATGCTCTACAGCGGCCACTAGTGGTGACTGCTGATGACATAATCTGAAACACCGAGATATTGCTAGACTTCACCACGCAGCGCATGTGCATGGCGTACACAACAATATATTACAATAGAAAAAGACATTGAGGACACAGAGCACTCAATGAATGGGAAGCACTCAGTACACAGGCTTCCCATTCCATCCAGAAACTGGAGATAGTAAAATATTTACTATCAGCAGTTTATGAATGGGGAGCAGCCTCTGTTCTGAGTGCTTCTCCCCATTGAGGAAATCTTGAATGAACAGGAAATGATGTAAATCACAGCCTGTTCATTCATAACTGGGGACACATAGTACTATGTGTCCCCAGTTATTTACAAACAGCATGATCGAGCGGCATGCTCCTCCGCCTACTCCTCCCACCCCCCGCCGGCCATTTCTTTTCGGATCCCCACTGCCTCAGCCCATACAAGCGGGGGAGAGCAGCAGGATCTGTGCCTCCCCATGGTCGCAGGCCACATAGCGACCATATCGGACGCTATGGTGGTAGTTCTGCCACTGTATAGGATACAACAATGTACATTGCGTTGAGAAACATCACCAGATTTGCCACTTCAGAAATAAAAGGGAAAATGCAGGAAATTCCACATACAGTCTTACAGCTGCATGTGGTGTTTACGGAACAGCACAATATTCACAGATAGCCTCAGAGACAGTGTACACCGGCAGCACATTATTGGCTCTGGGATTGATTCATTGAGCATGTTTCAGATGGTTTTCAGTATCATGTGTTTTTTCATCAAGAGTTCTTAAAGTAGTGTTAAGGTCTGGGCGTTTTTTACCCTAACGCATTCTCTGCATTAGGGTAAAAACAGCCCATCAGAACAGAAAACGAAACGAACGTTCGTACTAACGCTACCGAATTTCGGAAATGGAAATTCAGATTCGTTTGCATTCGTTATGTCTGTAATTCGGAAATCGGATACATCCGAATGTCCGAATTTCCGAAAATTCGTCCGAATTTCGATTCAGAACTAAACGAATCGCACATGTCTAGCAGCCCATGATGTGGCCAGACTCCTAGTGGAAATGAGCAGACACCCCACTTGGGACAGTCATCCCAATCCTGACATACTGTATAGGAGGAAAAAAAAAGCGGCAAGCCAGGGGACTCTTTCAGCTTTTATGAGTTACGATCCTGATTAGGGGAGGAGGGAGGGATTAACCCATTCGTGTGTTGCCATGGAGCTGGACAGGAAAGGAAAATTACGGTAAGTATGAAATACAATTTTCCTGTTTTTCTACCCCAGTCCCCCCCACACTTACCTGTCAGCTGCGCTCCATAGGCTCCTTCTGCCATTAATCAAAGAGGGAAGGGGCGTGGCCTGCCACAGGGCTGCGTGTGTCTATGGACGCACACAGCCGCTGCGGGCACGCGCGTGCACGTGTGCCTCCATTAGAACAATGGTGGCCCTCGTGCAGGGGGCAGAGGGAAGAGCATGGTGGGGACCCACTAGAAAACGAGGAATTAAGAACTTTTAAAGAAAAAAAGCAACAGCCTCCAGCAAAGGAGGGTCTACTTAAAGGAGACATTTAAAAAAAAAGTTGGCTTTAATATCACTTTAAGTCTGCTTTCATCAGCAGAAGTAAAAGTCACAACCGATCTCTAATATCCATAGGAAGATGTCTTATAAAATGACAATGAAAACAGTCATGGCTTGCTAAATTGGCCGGTATCACAACAGTTTCATGGTATATTTTGTGAGCTAATTTTTTATCTTAAGACTCTGTTGCCTTAAAAAAAAATTACATAGAGGACAAAAACACGCCACCCGATCCCTACATCTCCCCAATCCATATCTCCGAGATTTTCAAAGATACTTTAGTGATCGCCCTTAGGTCTGGTTCAGCAGAAATTGTCCAGCAGCAGCAAATACAACAGGCACAAATACAAAGAGACAAAGCACGTTTTATCCTGCAATAAAGATTAGATTGTAGTATCTGAGACTTAGTTACCACAATTTTTTCCAGCTGCAGAACAGTATCTGAGCAGCTTGATAAGACTGTAAGTTCGGAGACACAAGGCAGAAGTTTTCCTGCAAGTGGAGGGAGACGAAGGAGAGGAGCTAAGAGCTGGTCATAGTGGAAGCAACTGACTTAAAATTTAAGCAGCATCAAATTCTTATGAAAAAAAAATCTGCTAATGCATGCTGCCTGTGACAACCCATGCTGTGCTGAAGGCCTTCTTGAACATCATACTTGAAGCAAGTTAGGCCAATACCATTACAGCATATTGGGCTGCTTCCAGCCATTATTACATGGGATCCTTTTTGCTTTTAGCAAAGTATCATTCTTGGGGTTTGAGTAGGTGTCCTTGATGATAAGCCACTGCTGGGGTGAAAAATCTCCAAACTCCCCAGAGTCAGGCCTCCCATACCCAGAGAGATCCTGGGTGATCACTCAATGGTGTAGCCTCTGCAGCATATTTAGGGTAATGCATATCAATTTGTTAGCAGGCAGCTGGTTTTGCCACTGACATTCTGCAATGGCCAGGTAGGAGACCAAAAAGAAAGTGCAAACCCTCCTGGTATGGCGAAACATATCTTGGATTCCAGGGAGTAATGACAGGAAGTGCTGCACTATGAGGTTTAGGATATAGACCAGTCAAGGCACATGCACCACCAGGCGAAGAGCGGACAACAAATTTGTGATATATTTAAACATGACCCTGCCTGGTTTCAACTAGTATGGGCTAAGTCAATTCTCAGCCTGAGCCTTAAAACATTCCAGTCACTTTAGTCTGGAGTAGCTCCTTTTCCCCAGGCACACAAATGACAGCATTGCATGGCAGGCTTGCATAGGTTGTCGGGTGTTTTTTTTTTTTTTTTTGAGAGGGGGGGGGGGGGGGGGGGGGTATCAGCCTGAGCCTTAAAAAATTCCAGTCACTTTGGTCTGGAGTAGCTCCTTTTCCATAGGCACACAAGTGACAGCATTGTTTGGCAGGGTTGCATAGGTTGTTGGGTGTTGGGGGGCACTTAATAGTCATGATGTTGCGGAGGACTTGGGGGATAAGGCCAATGAGGAGGAGAGGATAGGGCTCATTAGTTGTCATGTGTATCTTGCGTCAACAGCTTGGTCCAGTGACAGAGACACATTTTCCTCCATATGATAGTAGACAGCAGGGATGGCATTCTAGGGAAAGTAATGGGTACCTACCACCCTGGAGTATCACAGACCATGAACTGGTAGAATTGGGCTGTTTCCAGCAGCTGCTACAGCGGCACTCATACCACCAAGAACAATTTGGCTGACATTGAAATGCTAAGCATGCTTCCCGGACATTTGAGAATGGAAACCTTACAATTCCGCCTCTGCCTTCTACAGACTCCACAGCTTTTAGAGCCATGGCAGGATTAGTGGAGGAGGGGAGGAAGAAGGAGAATGGAGAAGGGGAAGTTGTGCTGGCAAACAACTTGCTGCTCTGAGCCTGGGAGAATGTACGTGTGGAAGGTTTTGTCAACCAGTTGACTTCCTTCTTAGTGTGCTGTGACTAATTGGCTACTTAGAGAAAGGAAAGACAGATGTGCTCTACCTCTAGTATGTGCGGCTGCAGGACAACCATTACAAATTATGTTTCCCCATACAGCCTACATGACAGGGCCCTCACCCATAAATATGTGGTTATGAGGATCAGTGAAGGGTGAAGGTGTCAAGCTTCACTACTGTGTTTTCCTTGCACAATTGTTTTTGACTGTGATATGCTTAACCATTGTCTGTGGAGGGGGGCTATCTGTGTCAGGGGTGACTGGACAGTCAGCATTGCTTAAATGTCAGTGCAGATATCCAATCAGACAACAAGAGGGGAAATCATAGTTACATAGTTACATAGTATTTGAGGTTGAATAAAGACATTAGTCCATCAAGTCCAACTACCATTACATCTAGAGACCTGCTCAAGCAATATGGGGGACACAAAAGGCAAACCCTTACCAGCCAGTAAGGGAAAAGCCAGAAGCTGACCACACTACATATCCAGAGCCCAAGCCTAGAGATCCTCCCCTTTTACTCAGTTGGGCTCACTAACAATCCTGTCCAGGCCACTCTCCACCACTCTCTGAGACATTGCAAGCTGTTGGGCAACAGTGCGAGTTTGATGGATGGCATCTCTGACCAAACAGAGCATACGGCTCCCTCCTCCCACTCCCTCTGACTGCACTATAACAATAGAAAGTTAAACTGGAGCTGCCAGCAAGGGGGGCTGTCACTGGAGGGATGGCAGTGGCCTGCGAGTTAGGTGAGCATGCAGCATTGCCTTGGGATCCTGTGACAGCTGCAGGGAGGAGGGGGGGGGGGGGGGGGGGGGGGCTAGCCCTGCACTGCAAGGGTTAAGTGCTAATTTTTCTCCAGGGCTAAAGAAAAACGAAATACTCACCTGGCTGCTAGACCCATCCTTGCAACCTCTTCTTCCCCAGGCTCCACAAGTCTAAGCCCTGCTTATGTCAGGGCATGGGGGAAGGGTGGACACAGAAGACAATGGACCCCACAACTGCAATCCACAGAACTCAAGCACTGATTGTTGACTGATCCACCCATCATAATGCATTATGGGTAGGGATGCACCGATGCCAAGTATTGGCACTGGTATCTGAACTGGTATTGGTGCATCCCTAGTTATGGGTGTGTTCAAAATTCCAAGAACAGATATTCTAACAAAATGTAAAAATTTTCAGCAAATTGGAGTCCTAAAAATTCAACAAAATTCATATTTGACCTCAAGCCTGAATGTGGTTATTAGCAGTCTCGTTTTCTCCAGTGGGATTTGGAGATCCCTGTTCCTCGGTTTTCATGGTTGCTCCTTTTTTGCGCTCCTTGCATAGAAAAAAGTTACTTTGAGTCAATATCGGAATTTCCTGCATTGTTCCCTTTTATTTCTGAAGTGGCAAATCTGGTGGTCCCCGGGATGTTTCTCAACGCAATGTTTATCATTGTATCCTATATCTAAGAGACCCTCATCCCAGTGCAGACCCCCTATCTTAACACACAACCATGCTGAGACAAGCATGCAGCCATGCTGAGACAAGCATGCAGCTATGCTGAGACATGCGTGAAGCCATGCTGAGACAAGCACGCAGCCATGCTGAGACAAGCACACAGCCATGCTGAGACATGCGTGAAGCCATGCTGAGACATGCGCAAAGCCATGCTGAGACAAGCACGCAGCCATGCTGAGACAAGCACACAGCCATGCTGAGACAAGCACACAGCCATGCTGAGACAAGCCTGAGCACCCCTCCGCACCCCTCCTGAGATCCTCTGCCTGAGACATCAGGCCGGCACCTCAGAGCCCAGCGCCAGCACAGAGTATTTACCAAATTCATATACTATTATTCTGCATTGCTGTATAATGTATTGCTAGGATTTGTAGTCCTCTATAGCTGATGGTATTCTGCATTAGAGTGTAGAGCTCCTCTGTACAGAGACTAATGTGTCTGGCTCAGTGTTCTCTGTACAGCACTACGATATACACTGAGTGGCCAGATTATTATGACCACCAAGGTTAATTTATTAGCCTGTATTTGTGGGAGGGGCTATGATCATATAAACCCCTCCTCTTCCCTTACTTTCCTGACATTGTGTGGGAAGTGTTTGTCCTCACCCACCTCTCCCCTTTATTTCTATTGTCAAATTCCATCACCTTTTCATTTGGTATGCCCCCTGTTAGGCGTACCTATCAACGCTGCCAAGGGCACACCTCAGGCCTCATTAACTTATCGGCACAACTCAGCCCATCCTAGATCATCCGTTATACGTTATTTATATACCCGTCCACAAATATATAAACTGAGTGGCCAGATTCTTATGACCACCTGACGTTTGTAGGCAAATTAGCTATAATTTGGCACTGAAGTTTTTGGGGGGCAGTGAGATCCAGACTTATCGGCCCCCCCTTGGGAGTGGGGCCCAAGAAAACATTTTGCACCAGGGTCATTTGTTCCTTTGGTCCACCACTAGAAGAGGTGGTACTGTAGCAGAGAAGGGCTGTAGAATGTTTAGGCAGAGAGGTAAGATCTCAAATAAACTGGAGGCAGTGGAGATGTAACGAGTGGATGGGAGGGTTATGTAGAGGTGTAGTTAGCAGCAAGTTCACAGGAGGTTAAACTGGAACAATGAAGGTGTTCGTGATAGTGAGTGTTTTACAGTAGGGGAAGCATTCCACACTTTTCCCTTCCACATAACTTTCTATTAATGTGCTTTGATACGGCACTTTGGGAACATCCACCTTCTTTTGCAATGACCTTTTGAGGCTTTCCCTCATTATGGAGGGTGTCAATGATGGTTTTCTGCACAACTGTCAGGTCAGCAGTCTTTCCCATGATTGTGATTCCTACTGAACCAGACTGAGAGACCATTTAAAGGCTCAGGAACCCTTTTCAGGTGTTATGGCTTCATTAGCTGATTAGAGTGGGACACTTTGAGCCGAGAATATTCACCTTTTCCCAATATTATCATTTTCTGAGATTGTGGATTTGGGGTTTTCATGAGCTGTAAGCCATAATCATCCCAATGATGACAAATCACAGCTTGAACTATCTTGCTTTGCATGTAATGAGTCTCTCTCATATATTAGTTTCACCTTTTAAGTTGCATTAGTGAAATCAATGAAGTTTTGCACCATATTCTAATTATTCGAGTTTCACCTGTATATGCCCCGAACTCAGGTCAAAGGAAATTTTTGCTTCCCTGATGTAGACAATCTCTGCTTCCCGTCGGGGTAATTTAATTATTTGCGGTGCCTTGATGCGACAGTCAGGTGGGCTGTGCGACTCTCAGGTGGGCTGTGCAACTCTCAGGTGGGCTGTGCGACTCTCAGGTGGGCTGTGCGACTCTCAGGTGGGCTGTGCGACTCTCAGGTGGGCTGTGCGACTCTCAGGTGGGCTGTGCGACTCTCAGGTGGGCTGTGCGACTCTCAGGTGGGCTGTGCGACTCTCAGGTGGGCTGTGCGACTCTCAGGTGGGCTGTGCGACTCTCAGGTGGGCTGTGCGACTCTCAGGTGGGCTGTGCGACTCTCAGGTGGGCTGTGCGACTCTCAGGTGGGCTGTGCGACTCTCAGGTGGGCTGTGCGACTCTCAGGTGGGCTGTGCGACTCTCAGGTGGGCTTTGCGACTCTCAGGTGGGCTGTGCGACTCTCAGGTGGGCTCTACGACTGTCAGGTGGTCTGGGCTGTGGTTTCTCACCAAGGGTCTACAGGTGGCCGGCACGGTGTTAGGGAGCCAGAGGAGGAGGAGTAGCAATCACAGATGCGAATGCATCTGCCTGAAACCTGGATCTTCCTCTGAGCTATGGGCAATTGTAAACAGGCACAGGCTACCCACAGCTCAGAGGAAGATCCAGTTTCAGGCAGATGCGGCCGTCTGAGTTAGCGCTTGCTGAGGACCTCAGCAGCCCCATCTGCGACAGCTCGCGGTATACTGAGACACCGCAGCTGAAGCGGATGCCGACAATTATGTCTGGATCCGCCCAGCTGCGTGAGTGACAGCAGGCTCTGCCTATCTAGAGGCTGTAATGCCAGTGCCGCCTTATACCTGACCAAAGAATGACCTGAACATTTAAATGACCATTTCAGATTTGACCCGTTATGGTTTGGATCATCATACTGACTTGAGACCTTCCAATAATACTAATGTCAGTCATTGTTTCTACTGTGGTATCATTAGGAGACGTGCGGTCCCAGACTCGTCTCCCAGATGAAAGCGCGCCACGCCGGCTGCCGGAGGATGATTTCTCCCTCTCTGCTCCCTCTCCCTGATGTCACTTCCTCCCACTACAGCAGCGGAGGAGAAAAACAGAGGGAGGGAAGGAGAGTCAAGGGACTGGAGACAGCGCCGGCCGCCGCGAGGTATGCAAGTCTGCGGCTTTGTCCGGTGAGAATAATGTGCCCCGGTGTGAGGTGGACTGACACCCGGGCGCAGGATTCCAAACCTGGACTGTCCAGGTGACTATTTCTTTTCTGCCTGGAAAGGACGGGATCTTTGGATCCTTATAGTATCAGTCCACCTGCAAATCTTCTAGTGTGTAACGATCGCGGCTCGCGTTCCACAGGGGACCGCAGCCGCAAGCAGGAAGTGAATCGCCCTGCGTCACCAGCACCTCCCCTTCCCAATCCATATAAAAAGCAGGAAGCCGGGTCAGTATGGCGTTCTATTATTCATCTGTGAACGCCAGCTGACAGCCTGCTCCCTGCTTTATGGACCAAGAACCCCCGAGATCCTGGAAACCTTCTCTGGCAAACCTGCAAAACAGCAAGTATACATTCTCTGTGACTGTAACAGAGAACTCTACTGCTGCTAGCCAAAGAACTGATTCTAACTTGCAAGGATTTCCTATTTTTTCATTGATTGGACTCTCACTCCCTCTAGGGGAGAAAACTATGAACTGCCATCACTTATGTATGCCTATGAAAATCTAACCATTGTATGAAAGGGATACCCTGAGTACATAGATTGCTGAATTTACAAATCTGCTGACATATGATTTATACTAGTTAAACATTGTATGTTGAAATACCCTTATTGAACTGTGAATACCCCTTATTCACTGCGGCACATGATGGTAGGGTTCCAAACTCTCCGCTTAAGACTTTGAGAGTGACGCCTGGAACCCGACCCTGAAGCCGTACCCTTAGGAACAACCATATATGCTTATAGCCTCTGCAGCTGTGATTCTTACTATTGCCACGGCATTACATAGTGCCTTTTCTTAGAGTTAGAAGTGTGTGTTGTACATTCCGTCCTTCTGCCCCCATGTGCTCCAAGATGGAGACTCTCATAGTTTAGATTTAGGACCGCACTATAAGAGGTGCCTTGGCGAGGCAGTGCGGTTTACACATCCTCGGCTCAAGACGTGTATCCAAACCTCTGTCATTATCCTTAGTGGTGAGACATGTTGTTTTACATGCTGGTTTTGTGAGTGTGCCATGATGCCTTTCTACTGTTTTACTGTTCAAAGCCCATTTCGTGTGCACCTTACTGTATAACTGGTAACAAATTGTTGAGTGCGTTTGTCGTTTGTTTTGCTTGATCGATTTGGTGCAGCGACGCATGGGGTTTCTCAGCTGCCAATAGGATGTGCGGGATCCCTTGTGTGTTTCTGTACCTTTAAGGAGGTTGGGCGTCCTCCTGACAAACCTGCACCCAATTTGATATCTTCTGCCCCCATGTGCTCCAAGATGGAGACTCTCATAGTCTAGAGTTAGGACCGCAGTATAAGAGGTGCCTTGGCGCGGCAGTGCGGCTTACACATCCTCGGCTGAAGACGTGTATCCAAACCTCTGTCATTATCCTTAGTGGTGAGACATGTTGTTTTACATGCTGGTTTTGTGAGTGTGCCATGATGCCTTTCTGCTGTTGTACATTCCGTCCATCACACACCAGCTGAAGTAAATAGAACCGGTCACAGTGTCTATTATTAGGCTCATATATAATCTGGGGCTGGAGTCTTTCTCTGGCTGACTTTCAGGGTTGTGCTGGTTCCAGGGCAGAGCACACTGCAGCACACAATGACATGACTTCCTCAGCACTAGCTCCTCTCTCGGGAGTCAGCAAAATGGCGGCTTACAGTGCTGGAATAGTCTTTGCTGTGCCAGGAAAGAGACATCCTCACCAATCCCCCTTGAAGGTAGAAGGCAACCCTAAAATGCCTCTATGAACATTGAACATCCATGGTGTTATGTATGTATGAAGGAACGTTATATGACAGCTAAATGTTCAGAGTCATTTTAGGGTGAACTTCCACTTTTATCTCAAACACTCACTACAGTTATTAATATCTGCAGCCTAGAAGTTGCCCATAGTGCCTGCCACCCTACAAAGCTACACAACCAAATACAGAGCGGTAGAATAAATAGATGGCAGTTGAAAGGTTTCTATTGACACACGAAGGAATGGAGGTTTCTTCCCATTGTTTGGAAGCTGCCGTTGACCAACCAACTGGAAACTCCTGAAACCAATGCTGGTTCCAGGGCAGGACTTACCTACGGATCATCAAGCATAGCTTACATGGAACCAGCATCACTTCTAGAAGTCTTACAATGGTATCTATACTGACGGTTTCCCTTTAACCCCTTCGTGACGGGAGACGTACACTGTACATCCCGGCACTTTGTGGCTATATGACTGGCCACGTACAGTGTACGTGACGAGTTATATCAGGCTTTGTAATGCTGGTAACAGATGATTCTCAGCAGTTACCAGTCATTAATGAATGGGTCAGTATTGAGGCATTCATTAATGAAATAATTAAGCTTTTTGTCAAATGTTCTTCCTTTCATTAATGAAAGAATGAAGTCGTTACATGCAAATACAGGACTGTAATTTGCGATCCCGTATTCGACAGCTGAAAATAGCAGAGAGGTAGCAGTGACTCATCTCTCTGCTATTTGTTTTGACAGCTTGAGAGCCTGATGTTTAGATACATTTCACTAAAAAGATACAATGTATATCTTTGAGTGAAATGTATCCGTTCTGATCCTCTATGCACGATCAAAGAGCTTTTAGGGAGATCTGAATCTGACTAAAGTCAGGATCAGTCTCTAAGGTTATTATTAGCTGTTCCTAAGTTTGGAGCAGCCTAATAATAGCCAACAATTTAAAAAAAAAGTTAATTTATCAAGCAGTCACTATAAACTGACAAAAAAAAGTTTTTTTTTTTACAAAGTGTAAAAAAAATTAAAGTGTAAAACAAAATTAGGAAACTAAAAATTATATATAAATATATTTTTATACTATAAAAAATATAATAATAATCAAAACTTGTGAAAAAAGTGTTTTCTTCTAGTTTTTTTCCTCATTTTTTTTATTTTATTCATACTAAGTGAGGGTTTAGGTACACATATGTGATATAATTATATAGCCCTATCTGTCCACAATATATAATATGTGTGGGTACATTTAGTAAGAAAGTATATTACTGCTGTGGAAGAATCACACAGCAACAATGTAAAAAGTGTGTCAGTCATTTATGAACAGAAACTGAAACCAAGCTCAGTCATGAAGGGGTTAAGGGATGTGCAGTACTTAGGAATACAGCTTCCACTGCAATTAAATAAAGTGTCTCCGAAACCAAACCTTTTTTTTAAAGTTTTGGATGGAATGATGAAGGGTTAGCATTGTCACTAGTGAAGAGAAAGGAAATGTAGTGATCCGGGTTTGAGGATCGACTTACCTTTTATTCTCTTTCATTTTAGACTTCTATTCGTGTCACTTATGGCTTGCGCATTGTATTGTGTATAATATGATTTTGGGTTATGTTGGGTCACCGGAAGCTTCACTATTAAAATTCACAATTGTTGTATTACAAATAAATCTGTGTCTGTGATTCTGCATTTGTCTTCCTTTCAGCAGAATAGAAGGAGATGTAGAGAATACGGCATGGCTCCGGGTTTCATGGCACGGCGGCACCAGGTCTCACTTATAAAGCATCAAGAGGTTCCATAGGCTTCAGGGAACTTAGTACATCATTCCAGTCATATGGACGATAATCTGGAACTTCATCTCCTGCCAGAGTGATCATCTGTTTTCCATTGTAATACTCATTAGCGTACAGGATCCAGGCTCCCCTGACCACTTTATGTGATGAAACCATGTTGTCAAATTTATAGGGTTTAAGGGAATCCGCGGCCTTCTTCAGGTTCAGTGTTTTGCCCGCATAGTGAATATGCTCAAACACCGTAATCTCAGGATTATACAGACCGCCATTTACACGTCTTACAGAGCAGATATCATTGTCAGACGCTGGGATTGAGCTGTGGTCTCCTTCCTTGTAGCAAGTGAAGTTTCCTTTATAATTATCTTCACTGAAGGTGATCCATGGTTCTCCACGGACTCTGAGAGACGAGGCTTTCTTTGAGAATCCCAAAACTGCCAGGTCAGCAGTGTCTTTGTCTACAACACAAGAATCTCCCTTGAAATCTGGGAACTCGAACAGCTCAATAACGTTCATCTTCCGGCTGTATGTGAATGTCGGGTGAACAGAAGGCTCTCTGGAGGTCGGTGTGAGTTTTCTCCTCGTCTGCTGGGGAATTTATACCAGAGTCTCAGTGCTGACTCCGGAGACACTTCCTGTTATATAGAATGATATTATTTCTACATCAAACCAGTTCTTGCTATGTAAGCACTAAACACACATTTCACAATCAGACACACACGTATGTATAAATTTCCAGTTCCCCAAAAAGACTTTTGAAACTTTACAGCTTTCAATAATGAAACCCGAATCCATAAAGAGTCAACGTAAACCTCAACACAAGAAAAAACAACCTAATATAGTGTAGCTCTCCCGTCCTTAGATGTGTTGGCTGTATTAGTTTTCTGCATTTAGATTTGTGTCCTTCATTTTCACCTGCAGAAAGCAGGAATCACCAGCACTCAGTAAAATAGCGTTCACGTAAAATAAACGTCCATTTATTCGGACCAGTCGTCACAAACAAAATGCCAACGTTTCGAGGGCCGCACAGGGTCCCTTCATCAGGGCGATGATGTGACAAATCAGAACATGATAAAAAAAACCACATATATACCCCTTGAGGAAATACCAAACGAGATTAGGGCAACTGTCAGTGATGTCATCACGGCAGGAAAATCCGCCATGATTAAAAAACCAGGACCAACATGACCAAGATTTGGGGGTCATTGTGGACCACAAACTGAAAGGTAGCTTGCAGTGCCAGGCTGCTGTAAACAAAGCTAGCAGGGTTTTGTCCTGTATAAGAAGGGGATGTATTGCAGGGACGAGTCTATAATTTTGCCACTTTATAGATCATTGGTTCGGCCTCATCTGGAGTACGCGGTCCAGTTCTGGTCACCAGTACTAAGATGTCCTTTAGCTGGAAAAGGTCCAGCGGAGGGCAACCAAACTAATTAGGGGTATGGAGGACCAGAGCTACGAGACGAGGGGGAGGGGCTGGAGGACCAGAGCTACAAGACAAGGCTACTAAATTTAAACATGTTCACATTGGAGGTGAGGAGATTAAGGGGGGATATGATCTCCATGTACAAGATGTTCAATGGTGGTAGCAACATCAGCGATAAACTATTTAAAATTAACTCCATTACAAAAACTAGAGGCCACCACCTAAAATTGGTGGAAAACAAATTCCAGCACAAGGGGCAAAGGGGGTTCTTCACCAGTCAGAGCGGGTAGGGTCTGGAACTCGCTGCCACAGGCAGTGATTTCAGCTAAAAGTGTGGAATTGTTCAAGAAACTTTTGGACGATTTCCTGAGGGACCGTAATATACAGGGGTACAGGTAATATACAGGGGTACAGGTGAGATCCTAATAGGTTGGACTTGATGGACTAATGTCTTTATTCAACCTCAAATACTATGTAACTATGTAATATAAATGCTATATACATCATAGAACGTATACAAAAGATAATTACAATAAACAGGGCAATCAATATAGTGCAGAGAGTACCTGATAATGAGATGGATCACGGTGTTGAGTGAGGCACAAAGCGAGGGGGACAGGGACGAGACACAGGGAAGAGACAGTATTAGTGCTCCGTGGTTGCCATCAGTCTCCATGGAGATCCTGGAGCAACATGAGTCACAGCTCTAGTCTCCTCCCAGAGATCGCAAGGCGCATGCGCAGCCCCCCCGCGTCATCAGTCTCCACAGAGACCATAGAGCATCATAAATCGCACATCAAGTCCCCACCAGTGGATCATAGAGCACATGAGCAGGAGGCCACGTTCCTATAGGCCAGGGAAAACAAAGGAGGAGCCAATGTAAGCCGAATATCAACCAGCGGCCCACACACCACGATCGTGATCACGAAACACTCAGGTCGGGGAGAATTACATTACAAGGGAAACATGCCACAAGATGGAATAAATGCTCTGAGACATGCGAAATTTACAACAATGTATATAACAACATCAGAGAAAGGGGAGAAGAAACAAAAACAAAAGCATCCGTCTGAAATTTAACTCTATATTAGCCCAGCATACGATCACATGCCGGCACCATATGGGGAACAAAAGGAAACAATGAATGAATCCTAAAACAAGGACAAATACAATGGACAGCTCTATACATAGAGAACAATGACCAATAGAAAGTGTAAAGTGTCCCCATAGTGAACGGCAAGTGTGTCGATACACGGGTAACGTATGTACATAAAAAAATTGACCCCCCCCAATGGTTGGGATCGCATGGAATTTAAAAATTACACAAATAAGAGATGCACAGGGCTTCATATTACATCAGCTTTCTACGCACATCATCTCCTCTAAGAACAGGAAGTACCCCTCCACACACACAAAAAAAACCCACAACACAATGCACATTTCCTCCTTTCATGTGTCCAAAATACACTGGAAACAGGGAAAAGAAAAGAATAAAAAAAAAGTTATCTCTGTGCGATCCTCCAACATGAGAAGACAGAGGCTGGAATAAAAAAAAAATGTAACACATGTTACCTCCATAGATCCTTCCAAAATACACTAAAAAAGGGGGGATCAAAATGGGGGGGGGGGTTCAAAATGGGGTTATGGATGCATGTTACCTCTATGAATTCCTCCAAAAGTGGAAAATACAGAGGCTAGAAGGAGAAAAAATGACTAAGGCTGAGTAAGGCAGAAACGCGTCAGCGGTTGTTCTTCATATAGACGCATGTGGAATAAGGATTGAATTTCTTTGGAAGATCATCGTGTGCGGGTTCTACAGTTATAAAGTGCCAGAAGGGGGCTGTCTCCACTAGCTGATATGAGAGAAGTTGAAGTGCCTACAGCTTTACTAAGCTAGAATTGTGACACTGGGCATGCTTCTTGGATACTCGTTTATTGTGCCCCACCAATGGTTGAGACCTGCAGAGTCTGACTTGTCTTGGTCAGGTGGTGGCACACATCTGGTAGCACCTGGCTGGGATTGTGATGTCAGGTTCTGTTTATGTGGAAACAATGAGACTGGTGTGCACATTCTTGTTCTACTGACAGGGAGAATGTCCAGCGCTGCATACAAAGCCTTCCAACAACCCCGTACATATGAATCCTTATAGATGTGGATGTCTCAGGTTGTACACATAGAAGTGAATAACATTCAGACCATCACACATAACCCTCTCCAATCTACTTCTGTTTCCAGTACCTGTCCTGTTAGAAACGATGAGCAGAAAACTGAATTATTGGAAGAAAATGCATACAGTAGAAGCTCATAATACAGCGTGCCTTATGAAGCGGATTGTGGTAGAGGCTCCATACAACACGGATGCTACAGCAGTCCTTCTAGGAACTGTAGAAGCATTTGACATGGACATGAGAGTGACAAACTCTAAGACCATACGAGAGCTCCCCCAATGCTCCCCACCATCATCACCATCAACCCTGTAATCAGACAGGAGAGCTGTACTGGGATGAGGGGGGGGGTCTCTCACACAGGATAGTACAATGTACACTGTGGTATATAATACCCCGGGGATTCCCAGGCCGACCACTACAGCAATGAGACTGAACAACACCAGAAATTCATTTTCCCCAATAATATTTAAAATAGAGGTGTGAGGTGCTCGACCACAGGGAGAAAAATAGGGACACTGTAGAATATGATTTTGAATATCATATTTTTGTGTCTTAAAGATGTAGGGTGGAAGAAAGTTCAGTAGAGTAAAATTGCTTCCGTTCCCGCATAAAACTCAAAAATGTGTAATTACAAAGTTACAAATGATTACAAGATAAATGTCATAAAACAAAATTTGGGATTTTGGGCACATTTGGGAACTGTTAGCAAGTGTATGTCACTGTAGATGTTTCAAATTTTCACTCCAAAAATGTAAGGAACTTAGTCTAAGGCAGTGGTTCTCAACCTGTGTAACCTCAGGACCCACCAGGGGCGGAATGACAACACATGGGGCCCCCGGCCATATACACGTCCCTCCCTCACGCCCCACCTGCATAGACATTCTTGTGTCACAGAAATTTTTTCTCCACATTATTTTTCAAATAGTGGGCCAATTGAATTGCCGGGGAACTGGTGGGCGAATTTCAAAATCTAGACCAATATAGGCAATTTGAAAGTGAGCTAAATGGCAGAATGCATGGAAGACCTCAGACCGGAACCAATACACGCCACACTTCAGACCAGAACCAATACATGGCAGAACTCTGGCCGGAACCAATACACGGCAGATTGGGCAGTTAGAATGACACATACACAGTGACATCTCTGGGATCAGCCATCACACACAGTCTGATCCGTGTGGGATGTCATCCACACACACACACACACGCGTTAATGGGCAGCTCCTTCCATGCCAGCACACGTGCTCTCCTTTAGCAGATGGGTGCAGCTGTGTTAAAGCGGCGACAGTAGTGTCTGTTGGACCCGGGAGGCGGGGGACACTGCCCATGCCACTTTAACACAGTCGCATCTACTAGTTTGGCTGTGGCTCAGCCGAAAACAGCAAAGAGATGGCGCACACAGCTGCCTTTCCTTTAGTGGTGACTCTAGGAACAATATATGGGGGGCACAAAAGATACTACAGTCAAATCTGGGGGGGGGGGCACTAATAATTTTCATTGCATGTTGCAACCACTGGGAGCAGAGAACTGATTTAATTGCAGATGGCATCTGCGCCCCGCGGTTGTGACATGTAGTCCAACGCCGACCACAATCCTGAATTCCGCAACCGTCGGGCACCGATGCCATCCACAATTAAATCAGCTCTCGGTGCCCGGTATACAGCAGGGGCTTACTGGCAACTTTTAGCAAATGGGCAAGTACAACCCAGAGGCCCATGGTGCAGCAACTTGGCCCCCCTCCCGCTCTGCCTCTTCCCCCTGCCTGCCACTTTTGCCATCCATGTAACAGTAGTGTGAATGGTCGGGGGATGTGAGGACTCCTAGTAAGTCCATGAAAGGGGTGACTGGCTGGGGGATGGTGCTCTCCTCCACTGTGCTCCCTACATGGTTCTGGCCTTACTCCGCTCCATATCCAGTACTTAGGCACTCTCATCCACTGTAGACCGCCGCTGGCTGTCCATGCTTCTGGGCTGTGAGCTCTGGGAGGTTAGTTGGAGGGGCCGGACAGTGTCAAAGTCAGTGTTCTATAATTTTTCTCAATCCTATACATTTTCTCCACTGTGTCACTTCCAGTGGGGCCGAGTCATCCCAATCAGCTGTTTTCATGACATGCGCACCTGGAAGAGACGCCGTAGATAAATTTATCGGTTGAGGAAAATTAAAGCACACCGGTAGTGGAGGGATGCCTCGTCAGTGCTGTGCGCGTGTACGACTGCTGAGACCCTGGTACTTCTGCCACTAACTCCAAGCTGTAGAGAGACTACAAACCTCAGCACAACAACAATGCAGAATAATACCACCAGCTATAGAGGACTATAAATCCCAGCAATACATTATACAGCAATGCAGAATACCACCAGCTATAGAGGAATACATTATACATACATTGAGGGGAATTAATCAAAACTGGAGCAGACAAAATCTGGAGTAGCTGTGCATGGCAACCAATCAGCTTCTCTCTGTCATTTTCACACCTTAACTGAACAAACTAAAGAGAGAAGCTGATTGGTTGCCATAGGCAACGGCTCCAGATTTTGTCTGCTCCAGTTTTGATAAATTCCCCCCAGTGTATAATGTATTGCTAGGATTTGTCATCCTCTATAGCTGATGGTACATTGCTGTGTATAATATACAGCACAATGTACCATCAGCTATAGAGGA
>NW_017308641.1:113443-130547 GCF_000935625.1 Nanorana parkeri | reverse complement strand
CCTCAGGTGAGCTATGTGGGCTCTTCAAGGGGTGTAACTAGAAATCACAGGGCCCCATACAAAATTTTGCTATGGGGCCCTGTGATTTTTAGTGAGCAGCCGGCGATTACAGAGCCGCATCTGACACGGGCGGGCTGACCGGGTGCAGATGGCAGAGAGGCAGCGGCGAGGGGACGGTCGGTGACGGGCCCCCTGATAGCCGCAGGCCCTCGGTCCGTGCCCGACTGCCCGAAGAGCAGCCGGCGATTACAGAGCCGCATCTGACACGGGCGGGCTGACCGGGTGCAGATGGCAGAGAGGCAGCGGCGAGGGGACGGTCGGTGACGGGCCCCCTGATAGCCGCAGGCCCTCGGTCCGTGCCCGACTGCCCGAATGGTCAGTCCGCCCCTGGGACCCACGTTTGCTCTTGGTCATTAAGTGGTGACCCAAGTTGTACTGCAATGGAATGCACGGCATTACATTACTGGACGTACGGGTGCAGGCGATCGGACTGTGGGCGTGAGGTGCGTTTGGGGTGTCATTCAAATTAATGGCAACACAACGCACCTCCTGCACCAGAACGAGCAGTACTAGTGTCTATGGACCCTCAAAAACACGGACAGACACACACAACCACAGACATAATCTCACCCATTCTCACACACACATACACACTCCGAAAAGGGGAGTGGATCCTCAGCTTGGGGTCCAGTGTTGGCTGTAGTGCTGTGACGGAACTCCATCCATATGCGCATAGTTTGCACAGCTCCGTTGTGTGCCTGGTAAAGGTGCCAGGAGCTAGAATGTGACATCAGTCCAGGCACCTCTACAGGGCACATTTGGGAGCTGTAAGCAATGCACATATGGATGGAGCTCCCTTATGGCCATACTTCCAGCCCACCCCACCTCAAGCTTAAATGCAGGGCAACATATTTTGAATGGCTGCTCGGCACGAGAACTGACGGTGCTGCCCTAGGGGGAGGCTGAGGAGTCTCTCACCTAGAAAAGTGGAAGGCACGTGGTGACCGACTGAACATGGGGTGGTGACCCACTTTTGGGTCACGTCCCACCAGTTGAGAACCAAGGGTCTAAAGGTATCTAACATAAAACCTATTATACTTAATTGCATTTTAATAAACCCCGCTAAAGTTCAAATATGACTTTTCTTAATTCAGGTTCATTCACTTATATCGCATCGTTCTAGAAATATACTTTATAATATCAAACTCGTCCTAAAAAGGAATTTGAATGTATTTTAGCAAAAGAGAATGCTCTATCTCTCTAAAGGTGGCCATGCACTTTACAACCATCGCAAGACCTCAGTCTTGCGATGGTTGTAAAGCAATTAAAAAAACGTACGATCTGCCCATCTTGAACAGGCAGATCGTACTTGCGATCATTACACGCCCGCCCCCCTGAGGGGCGGGCTTCCGATGACCGCAATGCTGAACGGGCATGCTAAAAACCAGCCGAAAATCGTACGATTCTCGACTGGTTTTCTAGCTTGCTCCCTAGACAAAAGACGTGCGACCGTACAGTAAAAACGGTCGCACGTCTTCATTCACACTGCTCGATTCTCGTACGATCGCGGGATTTCCCCTGATTATCGTGCGATAATCGCACAGTGTATGGGCACCTTTAATTGACAACGGATGTTCCTGTTACCTACAGCATTGTAATGAGCTTTAACCCTTTGTACTCCAAGAGTACATACAATGTGCATTTAAAAAACCGAGTGCGGAAAAAAACTTTTCTCAGTAAATGAACCACGTATGAATAAATGACCAATATGTCAAAAAAATAATAAACTATGTTGTCAATAGTAAAAGTCAATAGTTTTTCCTATGAAGAGTCCTTTCTTTATGAGATGGTCTTGTCTTCTTCCATGATCCTGTGAAGTTAGGATAACATGGAAAAAACAGATATAACCATGAAAAGCACAACTTTATTTGCCTCATCTTCTTTAGGTGCCCATACACTGTGCGATTATCGCACGATAATCGCGGGAAATCCCGCACTCGTACGAGAATCGAGCAGTGTGAATGAAGACGTGCGACCGTTTCTACTGTACAGTCGCACGTCTTTTGTCTAAGGAGCACGCTAGAAAACCAGCCGAAAATCGTACGATTTTCGGCTGGTTTGAATGATGCTCGGGAGACAAATGCCGAACGGGCCGGTGTACGCACGCGCACACTGCCCGTTCAGCATTGCGGTCGTCGCAATCCCACCCCTCAGGGGGGTGGGCTTGCGATGATCGCAAGTACGATCTGCCTGTCCAAGATGGGCAGATCGTACGTTTTTTTTATTTACTTTACAACCATCGCAAGACCTTAGTCTTGTAAAGTGTATGGCCACCTTTTCAGAGAAGGCTTTCCTCCCTCTCAACATCTGAATTCCTCTTTTCACCTGGAAGCATCTAGAAGAATCATGTTATCTTCTAGCACTGCCAGTGATGCAAAATCCCTTTCAAGGTTGACTCAAAACCCTGTTTTCGCATACAAAGAAAGGTTTTGTATCAACCCTTAAAGGAGAACTATGAGGGGGAGGGGTGCTTTTCACTCACCTCATAGTTCTGGCCGACCTGTGACAATGAGACTGTCACAGGTCAGTTCAGTAGATCGGGAAGAGAGGGAACACATACCGGCGTTCGCTCACCTGAGCGGCATTTGGCTCGGCTATTCTGCTCGGTACCTCTGTGGTACTGAGCAGAATAGAAAAACAGTTAAAAAGGTAGAAAAAACAAAAATTGAAAACAATTGGGCGGAGCTAGCAGTAATAGCTAGCTCCACCCATCTGTTTTCTATTAGCCGGGACCAGCTGTCATTAGAATGAGAGCTTGTCAGAGCCGGTGGGGATATGAAAGCCGACTCTGCTAAGCTCTCATCCTAATGACAGAACAGCGTCCCCTGGTTACCTGGTAACCAGCAGATGCTGTTCCGTCAGTAAGATGAGGGCTTAGCAGAGTCGGCTTTCATATCACTGCCGGCTCTCCTAAGCTCTCGTCGTAATGACACATGGGCGTCCCTGGTTATGTCCATGTGTCATTACACACTGAGAACCCGTCGGAGCTTCTGTGATTTTACCGTGAGATGACGGCTGATTCCGCCCAGCTGTCAGAAGCAGGCCGTTCAGCCAGCTTCGAATTTCTCCTGGGCTCAGTGGGGCCGAAGCATATGCTCGACTGAGCTCCTCGGCCAACTTCTGGGGCTGTACGGGCTATAGTGAGTAGCCCGTACAGCAGCCCTGAACCGAAGGGGTCCTGAGGCCGAAGCTACCCGAAGGATCAGCTGAAACTACGGCGCGATCCTTCGGTAGCTTTGTGAATAGACCCCTTTGAACCATTTTGAATATTTTTCATGAAATCCTCCTGAACCATTTCCCTCAAGAAGAACTTTTAATGACGGATCAGGCGTCTTACTGGATCTCACAATGTTTTCTGTCACTTTCAATGCATAATAAACTCCTAATAATTCTTTGACACGTGACTCAAAGTTTTTCTCCACGGACGCAAGTAATCTGGAGAAATACCCTAACATTCTCTTATTGCTGTCTCTGAGCTGGTAGAATGTTACAAAATTGGCATCACCAGAAACATGAGTTTGCAAAACAAAAGGAATTGAAGAAGAAAAATCTATAGTTCGTAATGTTGGTGCATTCTGCAAATCCTTTTTTAGAGTTTCAAATGCATTAATCTGTATTTCGTCCCACTGACCACATACACTGAGTGGCCAGTTTATTATGACCACCTGACGTTTGTAGGCAAATTACTTATAATTACTTATAATTTGGCGCTGAAGTTGCTAGAGGGCCAGACCGTTATAAATAGGGAAGCGGGTTGGTTACCACGACAGTAGAAGTGATTTGTTTCTGAAGATACGGGGAAACAACGCGATGTAACAGCTTTTGAATGTGGGATGATTGTTGGCGTATGGAGCGAGTATCAGCAAAACAGCAGAATTCGTTAAATGTTCAAGAGCGGCTCATTGTTAAAGTGTTAAAGACCGGACTGTCAGCCGAAAATCTGGGTCTGAACGTGCGAATTGTGGCCGCCAGCGACTAGTCAATGTTAGGGCAGAACGGGGGAGGGGCAAGACTGGTAGAAGACAACAGAAGGGTAACAGTGCCGTGTCAGATTCCTCGCATCACCTTTCATCATCCCGTGGAGTCACGAGGCGGCCCAACCAAGTACTGATGGGTGGTCATAATAATCTGGCCACTCAGTGTATATCAGATTTATTTTTCATAAGACAATACAAAGGTCTGATTCCCTCAGCAAATCCCTGTATGAAATCTTTACATAGGTTCACTTGACTCAGAAAATCATGTAAGCCCCTGTGAGATGTTCGGATAGGGAACAGCCAAAATTGCCTTGACTTGTTCCTCCAATAATTGCCTCTTCCCGTGTGCATTGCAAGGAATTTCACTTCTCTCTTCATTAACTGAACTTTTTTTAGTGTTTACCTTCAGTTCTGCATCTTGCAACAAAGTAAACAAGTCAAACAATAGAGTCAAATGTTCCTGTTCGGTTTTTTTGTACTCGGCAGAAATGTTTTCACGTGCTGGAAAATACTGTCTTGTCTAGAAAATTTAGAGACACTTTTAGCTACAGACTCATGGACTATGTTGTCACTAATGTCTAGTCCTGGTGGCATGTTGTTCATTCTGAAAGTTTATACTGACAACTTCTCGTTAATGGTATAGACAAATGATTACTTGCAACTTCCAGTACTGAGAAAATCGTAGCCTTGGCGTCTAAGTGTGACATAACATCGGGATACTCAGAAACAACAGGCTTGTTATTTGGGATGTATTTTTTTTTTTTTATATAAATTCTTTATTTCAAGTTTTCAGATTTTTGTTATACAAAACCGGAAAATGTGCCCAGGTGGACTTGCAGGTCCGGGCACGAAAAGGACATTTACAACAAGACATCGGCAAGGAATTAGCATTTAGGGTACAGGTAAACAAGAAAATCCCTGATAGTGTCATTGGAACATATATGTAGGGGGGCTACCCTCTCACGGAAACCCTAGAGTATAGGAGTTGGTCGGGATCGCATCCCAGCTTGTAAGTGTTTCCATGTGGACTTAAAGGTGGGTTAGGTAGAAGAGAACATGACTATCGCCCAGGGGGAAGTGCCGCCTCTGTCGTCTCGCCGTTAAGGGGAGCCCGGCGGCCACAGCATTTTAGTGGGGCCGAGCCCATCAGGACATGGTGGCCTTCCCTGATGCGAGTGGTGAGATTGTAGTCATTGGGTATTGCCAGTGTTGCCAAATTTGGGGAGGGAAGGGGATGGGGAGCGGAGTACAAACAGGGGGGGGACGGGAGAGGGGGAGTGGGTAAGAGGGCTGAAGGGATGAGGAATGTGTTGATCTCAGCTAGCCACTGTCAGAAGTTAGGAATCCATGATCGTGCGGTATTCTGCAGAGGTAGTACAGTCTATCCAGTAATACCAGGAGGCCGAGAATCTGGAGGAGGTGCCGCGGATGGAACTGGTGAGGTCTTCCATGAGTCTAATGTCGTTTATTTTGGAGAATCAGAGCTTGACCGAGGGTGGGGATACCTGTTTCCACAGCAATGGGTATGCATGCCCGGGCAACGTTCAGTAAGTGGATAAGGACCGATCTCGAGTAACTCTTAGGTGAGAATTGGTTATGGTGGAGGAGGAAGAAGGCCGGTTCGAGCGGAACGTCGTGGTCTGTGAATTTTTGAGTTATCACTCGGACCTGGGACCAAAATGGGCTCACCAGAGGGAAGGACCAGAAAATGTGGAGCATGTCCGCAGGGGAGGAGCCGCATCGCCAGCATACGTCTGGCACATCTCTGAACATCTGGTGTAGTTTGTGGGGGGTTCTGTACCAGCGCGTGAGGATTTTATATCCCAGCTCCTGATATTTGTTGCAAATGGATGACTTCAGGGAGTAGCGCAACAATCTGTCTCTATCGATCTGTGGGAATTGAATCCCCAGTTCCCGTTCCCATTGCTCTATGAAGTATAGCGTGAGTTCTAGGTCGGTGTTGAGGGCTAGCTGGTAACAAAGGGATAGTGTTTTGGCTATCGGTCCTGTATCAGCACAAGTTTGTTCGAAAGTGGAGAGGTTCCGCGAGTAAGTTGAGGGAGCTGGGAGGGATGACATGAAGTGTGTCAGTTGTAGACATCTCCATGTCCCCAAGTTCCTGAGGTTGGGATCGGTGGATTGGGCACCAAGAGCCTGCCTGTAACACCTGGTATAAGTTTGGGGGTTGTGGATCGCAACTGCGGAGGCCAATCAGACGGAACCCTGGTTTCACTCCCAATCTTAACGGGGAATTAGGGTTCAAGCATCACAGCCAAAAATAACAGAGGTAAAAAGGTTGGATGGGATTATTACTGCATAAGCCCAATCACAAGTAATAGTAACAAAGATGTAATGGTTTAGGATTTCAAATAGGGTAGGATTGATATCAGCTATGGTTAGAGGTAGAGTTGTATTCTCCGAATGGACCACTAGATGGAGCATGCAAGTTAATCCAGCTTCTCAGTACACACAGTCAGTTTATATCAATGGAAGTGCAGTATGCCTGGGTACTTGCGATTGTATGGAGTAGCAGAAGGAGCTGGGGGTCCAAGTGGAGTTCGTCCAAGGTTCTCTGTAGCTGGTAGCAGTATTTGGAGGTATGGGGGGTCCCAGGAGACAGCAGGCGTTCAGTCTTCAATATTGGAACGCCATACTGTCTCACTGGGGCGTTTATATAGGGCTAAGAGGCTGGGGAGGAGCCGCCGAACGAGGCGGCGCACTTCCGCGTCCCAAGGTGGAACGCACCCGCCGTCCGAACCCGGAAGTGGATGCATGCGCACCACGCCGGGACGCAGACGGCCCGTCCCGTGAGGCAGAACCCTGTACCCCACGATCCCCAGGTGAGCGGTGACGGCGGTTGCCGTTACACTGCCAAGATGGACCATTTAAAAAATGCATTACCCTGAATTTGCCCCTAGCCAGAAGACGACGGAAAAGTCCGTCTTCCAGACCTGGGCGGAGCCCGGGGCTACCTATGATAGGTTGCATGGGGGAAGGCTGTATAGACAATTTTGCCCTGACGAATGCCCGACTGAACACCTGCCATGTGGATCCCACCGACAGGTGGGATCGAACAGACCTAGGGACAGGCCCATTGCACCATGGCAAGGCTGGCAGAGGAATGTCAGTCATGGATTGTTCTAGAGCGATCCACGACTTGATGTCTCCATGGCGGCACCAGTCAATCACTCGGGACAAGTGAGAGGCTATGTAATAGAGGTGAAAGTCGGGTAAAGTTAACCCACCTGCTGCCTTAGGGCGCCGCAGGATCCGTAGCCGGAGTCTGGGAACTCTGCCGGCCCAAATAAAATCAGACACCATTGTCTGCAGGGAGCGGAAGAAGGCGCGTGGGATCAGTATTGGGAGGGCTTGGAAGGGGTATAGGAGACGTGGGAGGATGTTTTGCTTGATTATGTTACATCGCTCTGTCCAGGAGAATGTGGAGCGGGACCACCCTTGGAGATCTGTCCTAACCTTTTGCAGTAATGGGGGGAAATTTAGACTGTACACGTCTGCCAAGTTTCGGGGTATTAGAACCCCTAGGTACTTAAGCGATGTGGGGGACCACTGGTATGGAAAGTTTTGCCAGAGTCGTGACAGCATGGGGGGTGGGATTATTAGGTTCAGGGCTGCCGACTTCTGAGTGTTAATATGGTAGTTGGATAGCTCACCATAGCGTTGCAGCACCGCAAGTAAGTTGGGTATGGTTGTGTCTGGGGCCCTTAAGAAAAATAGTAGGTCGTCAGCAAATGCTGCAACCTTGTGTGTAGTCCCCCCCCACTCTCATGCCCTGGATGTCTGGGTTGGCTCTGATGGTCCGGAGCAGGAGCTCCAGGGTCAAGATGAAAATGAGGGGTGAAAGTAGGCAGCCCTGCCTGGTTCCGTTGGAGATCGGGAATGGGGCTGACAATATCCCGTTCACGCAAACTCTGGACTTTGGATGGGAATACAAGGCCAACACCCACGCGAGCATGCCCGGGCCCAGCCCCACATGTTCCATTGTGAGTCGGAGAAAGGACCAGTCGACCCTGTCGAAGGCCTTCTCTGCGTCCGTGGACACAATTAAACTCGGGATGGCCTTCGACAGGGCCGAGTGTATGACATTGAGGACCCGGGTGGTGTTGTCCCGGGCCTCTCTGGAGGGGACGAACCCTGCCTGGTCTGTGTGGACCAGGGAGTGAACATGGGGAAGCAGCCTCATGGACAGGACCTTGGCCAGTAACTTGGTGTCCACGTTCAATAAAGAGATTGGGCGGTAACTGGGGCAAACCGTGGGGTCTTTGTCTGGCTTGGGGATCACCACAATGTTAGCCGATAATGCGTCTCTGGGCATAGGTTTACCCTCCTGAATTGAATTCCATGCCGCTAACATGGGGGCGGTCAATATGCCTGAGAAAGTTCTATAATATAAGAGGGTGAACCCGTCAGGGCCCGAGGCCTTACCAGCGCTGGTGCGTTTAGTGGCTGCCTCTAGTTCCACTGCGGAAATAGGGGATTCTAGGGATTCTCGTATCTCAGGAGAAAGGGTGGGCATGGCGGATGTTTCCAAGTATGCCCGAATGCTACGTTGTCGCTTCGTCAGGGCCCAGGTGTCCCGGGGGCCGGGGAGATTGTAGAGATCGGAATAATAATCTCGAGGGATGTATTTATTTAGTGTCCTGAAATCAACTGACAAAGAATATGAGTTATAGACTTTTAAGGTAATCAGATAAAACCTGTTATATGTATCATATTACAAAACATATTAAAAGAGAACTGTGGGCCAACTTCTTTTTGGCCATAGTTCTCTTTAAGGTCTCAGCAGAACATATACTAATATCTTCCAGTGACCCAAAACTCCGCATATAGTGGGCTATTGACCGCTATATGTTGACAGCAACACTGCTGTCACGACTGACTGACTGACAGCTGGGCTTTCCTCTCTAGAGGCAGAGCCAACTGTGTCCATCCCCTCCTCCTCCCACTTCCGTCCCTCTAGTCAGCGCTGGAGGAACAGAGAGGAGAGAGGGGAATGCCTGTTGGGAGTGGTGACTGCAGGGCGAAGATCAGGATGGGGAAGTCAGAAATAGAAAAAGATTTGGGGGTCATTGTAGACCACAAACTGAATGGTAGCTTGCAGTGCCAAGCTGCGGTAAAAAAAAGCTAGTAGGGTCTCGTCATGCATTAAGAAGGGAATGTATTGCAGGGACAAGTCTATAATTGGCCTCTATATAGATCGTTGGTTCAGCCACATCTGGAGTACGCGGTCCAGTTTTGGTCGCCGGTACTGAGAAGGGATGTCCTTGAACTGGAGAGACTCCAGCGGAGGGCAACCAAACTAATTAGGGGAATGGAGGACCAGAGCTATGAGACACAGCTTCTGACCTTAAACATGTTTACGCTGGAAATAAGGAGATTAAGGGGGGATATGATTTTCATGTACAAGCTGTTCAATGGTGGTAGCAACATTGGCAACAAACTCTTTAAGATTAACTCCATTACAAAGACTAGAGGCCACCACCTAAAATCGGTGGAGAAAAAATTCCAGCACAAGGGGCGAAGGGGGTTCTTCACAGTCAGAGCGGGTAGGGTCTGGAACTCTCTGCCACCGGCAGTGATTTCAGCTAAGAGTGTGGAATTGTTCAAGAAACTTTTGGACGATTTCCTAAGGGAGCGTAATATACAGGGGTACCAGTGTCCCTAAGAATGAGATGATGCGTGGACCTATATGGGTTGGACTTGATGGATGTATGTCTTTATTCAACCCCAAATACTATGTAACTATGTAAGGATCTGAGCGATCAGTGGTTTGAAATTGATCAGATCCCGACCAATAGAGCTGACTTGTGACAGCTTTAGTGTCGCACAGCGACTCTAATTATGGGGAAGAGTTTATTTCACTCTCCCCATATGGGCCCCGAAGGGCAGAGAGGGCGCTGACATTTCACTCTCAGGGGCAGATCCTTAGCCAGCCAAGGGACATGTGTTTAAGAATGTTGGGTGCCAGTCACTTTAAAGTGACATTAAAGGATAAACAAAATTCCCTCCCCAATGTTAATGTCGGCACTTACCTTAAATGATGTCTCTTAATCCGATCTTCTTCTTCTTACCTTTTCATCTGTCCCTCCAGCGCTGCTGCAGGTCTGCAATCCAGCGCTGACTCCTCTGTGCTTGCTGACACTTCCTGTCCCACGGTGTCTGCATGCGGGTGCACGCCGTCCATAGACTTACCTTGTGTCTCTCCTCGTCTCACGGCCGAAAATCTGACCTGCGCATGCGCCCGCCCCAAGATCCTTTAATTTACCTTTTTTCAGATTTTTGGACGGGAGCGCGCGGGGCAGACACGGGTAAGTTCAAACCCTTTTTAAAGCTTTTTTTAATTTAGGTTTTTGCCTATATCTAACGCAGGGTTTAATAACACGTTAAGTGCCTTCTCAAATGCTTTATTGCAGAACATCAACTGGGAGAGAATGTGTAGGGCTTAGGACATCCATAGCAAAAAATAGGCATGAGATCTTCCATAAAAGAGACACCAGACTTGTTCCTGAGGTCCAATAGCCATCCAGCTTCTATGGTTATCTTCCTCAATTACTTCCAGACCCCTCTAGGGTCTGCATAGGTTGCTTCCTCCAGGTTTGAGGACTAGGCAGCATTTCCATCTCTGAACAGTCCACCCCCAAGCTAAGTCCAGGGGCAGATGGGACTGAGCACATGGCAAATCCCCTGAGTATATATGCACTCCCCCAGCATGCACCACTGGCCGTGCTGGGCAGAACTTCTGTTTTGCAGCAGACTGCCTTGTCTCTGGAATGGATACATGGTGTCTGTGTGTAGGTTCACAACCTGAGCCAGCACTACAGGAAGAGGCACTCAGCTGCAAAGGGAAGTTCTCCCCCAGCATGAGAGACATGAGGATTTAAAAGGAAGAGCAGCAAAGAGAAGGGAAACAACCATGGATTACAGGAAGGCGCACATTACAGTATTGGTGTATGTTAAAAAATCTGAGGGTTTCATGTCACTTTAAGTTTCAATCTGGTTTCTTGATTCTCTAACAGTACGCAAGGGCCATGAATCTTGACAGTGCAGGTATTCCTACTCTACTTACGTTGGTCTCTAGGCTGGATCAACAAGATCACTGTAAGGATCAGTTTGCTCTGGCACTGCAGACCCTTCTAGCACACACCGCCCATCTCGAGCCAGGTGTTTCTCAGCTGGTGATTTCCCATGTTGCTGCTTCCACTTCCGCAGATGCAGGTGAACCAGCAATCACAAAGGTTATGACCGGTTTAGCTCCCCTCCTTCAGAATTAGGGCATCTATTGTCTGCCACATACAATGCTGTTTTAACACCTCTCTCTGGGCAGGTTAATAACACCTCCTAGCTCCAATTATGCAAATGCAATCAGCACCTGGTTATAACTAACAGATTATGTGGATTGGAGTGACATTCACCATATTTATTCCCAGATAATTTTTGTACAAGTCATTCTGAATTGAGAAAGCTGGTTGGATGACCAGTGATTGTCTTCAAGAAAAATACAGCGAGTCCAGTTGCCTTGACTTATTTTTTTTTTACAGACATGGAGAAGTATGTTGCTGATGCACTTTCCCCAGGGTTCATCTGCAAGTCATATGTTCCCATGAGGATCAAGGAGGGCCACGAGTGGAAGACACCGTTTAACACCAGGAGTGGGCATTACAAGTTCATTATCTTTAATGTCGTTACCAATAAACACACATTTCATCTAAAAGGATCTCCCAGCAATTCAACCTGAATCATATTATATTGCTATATTATTCCCCACATGCTCCCCATCTTTTGTACAAAGGGGCATCAAGGTCCCTGGCAAGTTTTTTTACTTTTCTGCTCTGCGTCTTATGATTGGAAACCCACCTATTACCCTCGGCTGTATTTTATTTAAGCTGGCATTTTTTTATAGAAATGTTCTCTAATGGTTTCCTATTATATTCTGATTTAGAGCTGTTTGTTGCAATATTATATCCCTACTTGTATATGCCTCGTACTTGTACCTACAGTGTGATATAAACTACAGAAGTGCAGTCAAAGCTTGAGATGGAGCCCCTGGAGAACGTACTGTGTGTATTTATTTTAACATACATCTTAATTTTCTGCATTATGGGAAACACATTATCAGAAGTGCACAGAGAAGCCTTGCAGGATATCAGAGAAAGAGGAAGAGAAAGCCTCATCGTCTCTGATTAACACATTCAGATCAGGAAATGGGAAAGTAACAAACCGCTGGCTACAGTGATAAGAACTCGAAGACTTCACAGTGGCAGATATTGTTCAGCCTGAATGGTGACTACTCAAAGAAGGTTCCCTGATCCCCTGTGTTGTGGCCAGCGGTCGGAAGTTCTGATGGAAGATGTATATCTGTATTACATCATACATACCTTGATTGTGACATTCTGTGTATAATGAGTGCGGTAAGTTGTGGATTTTGGCTTCTTAGAAGGCATTTCCACATCTGCATTATAATGCTTTTCATGTTTATATTCTCCACCAAACAAAAGACATGTTCATCAGACAAAATCGGAGCATTTAACTCTTTTGACCCTCAAAAAATATCCACTTACCCAAATGGTGTTATGTATTACCCCCTTGACCCCAGGGAGCAGGTTAGAAACCGCCAGTTGCAGGGCATGCTAGCATTTCAAAGCAGGAGTAAGTCAGTGGCTACTTGTTGGGTGTGAAGACAAGTTGGGTGCCAGTCATGTTAAGGTGTAGGGATGCACCAATGCTGATACTAGTATCGGTACCGATGCCAAGTATTTGGGCGAGTACTCGTACCTGCCCAATTGCTCCGATGCCTAGCCCGATACTTGAGCTTCCGGTAACAGGCTTACACGTCATTACACGCTGCCCGGCTTCCTGATTGACCGGGAAGCCGGCTCAATGCTCCCTTGTGGCGAGGGAGCATGCAGCCGGCTTCCTGGCCAATCAGGAAGCCGGGAACCGCATTATTACACAGCTTTGTGATTGGCCAGTAAGCTGGCTCCATGCTTTCTCATCACCAGGTGATGAGGAAGCATGGAGACAGCTTCCCGGATAATCAGGAAGCCGGGGGTGAGTCATTACATGCCTCCTGGCTTCCTTAAAGGGACTTCCGGTATCTGTATCGGTGAGTAACGGAAATAAATATCGGTATTCAATACTGAAAAAACTGGTATTGGTGCATCCCTATTAAGGTGTTTTAAAGAAGAACTCCAGGCTGAAATAATCTTAACCCTTGCAGTAGGGCTACCCCCTCACTGTAAGGGTTAGGTGCTTGTTTTGTCTATGGAGCTAAAACAAGCTAAAATAACCTCAAGCCCCACTGCAAGGGTTAATATTATTTCTGCCCGGAGTTTTCTTTAAAGATTTAATTCACCATAGAAACTGACAGGGGTAGAGGGTTAAGGGCTTCACAACAAACTCCAAATCCCATTCGCACTGCCATGGTCTCAAAACCACAAGGTATATGTGGTGCCCAGGTGACCACACGGATGGCGCCGTGCAAAACACTAATAGTAATAGATCCTTCATGTCACTGTCGCTCTGATGAAGGATCCCTGTGCGGACCCGAAACGTTAGCACCGTATGACAGTATGTGACATTGGGTATTGAATAAACATATCAATACTTTAAAAACCCTTCAAGTGTGTGTGCCGGTGAATTACTTTTATTTACTATTAAGGTTAAGGGCTTCAAACACCAATAACACATTGCAGACTCAATTACAGGTGGAGTAGGTCTGAACATGGGTGGACTTCTGTCTTCTGAAAAGTGGGGCTGCCCCGTAATGCTGCCTGCCCTAACACACACACAATCTGTTTTTGAGGCTCAGCAACTGTAAGGGCAAGATGGCGGCTGCGCATGCACGCCCAGACCGGAAGTGCCCGGAGCCGGAAGTGCCCGAAAAGCGGAAGTGTGCGGAAACACGTGCAACAACTGTCGCACAGGAAGTGATGCAGCTAATTGGATCTAGCTCACCATATATAGAACGAGTCTGCCCTTGCTCCTTTGCTGAAGGTCTTTATCAGCTAGTTGTTCCTGTGCCTGCTCCTGCTTGCTTCCTGTGACCCAGCTTGTTTTTGGACTTTGCTATTTTGGATTGTTGCCTGCCCCTGACCTCGACCTGTTTCTGGACTCTGCTTTTGCCTTTCGATTGTGTACCCTGCTGCCCGGCTGGCTCCGACTTCTGGCTCCCCTGACCTCGCTTCAGTCTCCTGTCTCTGCCTGGATACCATCCGATCAGAGGACTTCTGGACTCATCCTGCACGGCACTCGTGCTCCTTGCTGTCTGCCTGCTCCCTGTCCCTACTTCCAGGGGTAGAGAGCCGCGAGCCGCAAGAGAAGCTTCCTCGCCTTCCGGACTCTTACCAGGTACGTGACAGCAACTGTTACACTGTTACTCCAGAAGGAGAGTTTCTTCCACTCCTAATTCAGATTGTGTGCTCCTTCTAGTCTGGTGCTCCATCCTTTATTCCTATTGTAACTGCCTTCATGAAAAATTAGTGTAAAAGCCACATTACAAAGATTGCCGCTCAGGTTATCAGGCCTGAGATGTCCTGATAGGCATCTATGGAGGAGAGCAGGGCATGGAGTGTATGAGGTGGTGGTACAATATCTAAGGTAAGGAATAAGTACTTCCCTTCTATGCTCCTCAGCACCATCTAGAGGCCATAATGTGGTATTTTAGAATGTTATATTCGACCTGAAATGAAAATATATTAAGAATGTTTGTTTCTGCTTCTGTTCACATAGAATGAGTAGAAGTAGAATAAACACCAGGCAGCTCTTCAAGAAGTAGGTTTATTTTGCCAGCCAGGAAACTGCAGCAATTCAGGTGTGTTCATAGAATGTGAGCTTGCAGGCCCCTTTTAATAGGGATTTGAACAACAGAACCATATGTGTTACCTTGAATTATCTCCAAAATCAAATAATAATGCCACCCTGTACTTCTATTTGATTGTGCAAAGAACATTAGATGGGTTTCCTTGTCTTGACAAGACTCCCTAAACATCAAGGATAGAGGACAGCTGTATTGTTCTTCAGAAAACTTGTTCATGACTTCCCGTCTCTGAACCCTTGTTACCTTGACCTAAAAGGCCTAAATGTCTTACATGAACTCTAGTTACCTCCATCTACAAAGCCTGACTGTCCTACATGAACTGTAGTTGCCTCCATCTACAAAGCCTTACTGTCCTATATGAACCCTAGTTGCCTCCATCTACAAAGTCATACTGTCCTACATGAACTATAGTTGCCTCCATCTATAAAGCCTTACTGTCCTACAAGAACTCTAGTTGCCTCCATAAACAAAGTCATACTGTCCTACATGAACTATAGTTGCCTCCATCTACAAAGCCTTACTGTCCTACATGAACTCCAATAGCCTCCATCTACAAAGCATTACTGTCCTACATGAACTATAGCTGCCTCCATCTATAAAGCCTGACTGTCCTTTATTAACTCTTGTTGCCTCCATCTACAAAGCCTTACTGTCCTACATGCACTCTAGTTACCTCCATCTACAAAGCAATAATGTCCTACATGAACGCTAGCTGCCTCCATCTACAAAGCCTTACTGTCCTACATGAACTCTAGTTGCCTCCATCTACAAAGCCTTACTGTCCTACATGAACATCAACCACAACCTACAAAGCCAAATGTTCCACATGTTGCTTCTTCATACAACTAAATATATATATATTCTATGTAGATGATGTTTCTACTCTAAGTCAGGAAACATAAATCATGCATCATATAAATGCCGGACTTATCAGTATACTTACTCATTATGATCTACAATACTTTGCTGATATAAAAGTAGAGGATTCATCTTATTGATGGACTTTGAAGGTGACACAATAACATTTAATGAAAATATCAATTAATAAAAAAAAACTTTTATTTCTCATATAATAAAAATCACATCAAAAAAGCTTTGAACAATCCATAACAGTACAAATATGTGTCCAGCCAATTTGAATATTAAACCCGCATGAACTGTATCTTCTTCTACCCAATGAACCGATCGTTCTGTGTATCTTTACTCCTTTTATTATCATTATTATTATTATACAGGATTTATATAGCGCCAACAGTTTGCTCAGCGCTTTACAATATAAGGAAAACATTACAATCACAATACAATTCCAGACAAGATGGTAGGGAGGGCCCCGCCCCTGAGGGCTTATAATCTAAAAGGGAGGGGTCAGTGATACATGAGGAGGGAGCTGTGTGGGGATGAATTGTATGAGAATGTGATGGTTGAGCGGTCAGGTTGAGGTGGGATCGGCTTCCCTGAAGAGATGAGTCTTTAGGGAATGCCTAAAGGCAGTCAGAGTGGGAGATAGACGGACAGGTTGGGGTAAAGAGTTCCAGAGGATGGGAGAGACTCTAGAGAACTCCTGGAGGCGAGCATGGGAGGAGTTGACAAGGGAGCAGGAAAGCAGGAGGTCTTGGGATGAGCGGAGGGGACAGTTAGGGTGATACTGTGAGACAATGTTTGAGATATATCCGGGGGCGGAGTTGTGGATGGCTTTGTAAGTCATTGTTAATATTTTGAATTGTATCCTTAGGGCGAGTGGAAGCCAGTGCAGGGATTGGCAGAGGGAGGTGGGGGATATAAGCCAGTGCAGGGATTGGCAGAGGGTTTTATGTTAAAAAATCTGAGGGTTTCATGTCACTTTAGGTCCAAACAAGTCACAGGAGTAATCCAGGGCAGGAACAGTCGGAATATTTTGTTAACCATGCCAAGGATAAGGCTAGGTTCACACCAGATGCAGTGCTCACTTTTTAGTGGGGCGGGGGACTTGGCGAGCCATTGAAGTGAATGGCACCGCAGCCACACCCTTTGGCCGCAATGCAATCGGCCGCATGGTATCGCAAAGCACATTATGCCTGCGGTCCGGTCTGATCAAAATGCTGCAAGCACTATTTTGATCGCACCGGACCAAATCGTAGGCATAATGTGCCTTGCTATCCCGTGCGGCCGGAGGGCGTGGCTACAGTTATATTCACTTCAATGGCTCGCCCAGTGGTCCCCCCCCCCCCCCCCCCCCCCCAAAAAAAAAAAATTA
>NW_017308641.1:112685-113320 GCF_000935625.1 Nanorana parkeri | reverse complement strand
TAATTTTCCCCCCCCCCCACTGCCCCACTAAAAAGTGAGCACTGCATCTGGTGTGAACGTACCCTTAGCCTTGGCATGGTTAACAAGATATTCCGAATGTTTCTGCCCTGGATTACTCCTTTGACTTGTTTGGGCTCGGCTACAGTTCTATTCACTTCAATGGCTCACCACACCCCCTCCTGCCCCACAAAATTAAGCCGGCCGCAATGCGATGCTGTGCGTGCTGGCCAGAATCGGGCCGGAACGCACTGCATCTGGTGTAAACCTGGCCTAAATGTTCAGCAGTCCAGTCCTCTTAATTAGGACAGGTGTGCAGAGACCTGAACTGCAATACTGAGTAATGACCAGCAGATGGCAACAGTTCAAAGCTCATAGTTACAATATGATACCACCAGACCGACACCCCTATTGTGCCGTATTCACGTCACCCTGAGTCATTCTAGATTTCTACCTCTGGGAATGACATTACATTAGACTCCTCTTGTCCAGCTTTGTAGTGCTGAAGACTGCAGGCAACACTGGGGTCTGCATTGCGTGTGCCAACAGGTTACATAGCTGTCACAAAGCATCCAAAGCTGGACTTATTACCACATTATGATGGTCTTGCTTTTACTATATATAAATATATACATATA
>NW_017308641.1:106775-112600 GCF_000935625.1 Nanorana parkeri | reverse complement strand
TATATATATATAATCTATCTATTTATCTAATGTTTTATTATTTTTTAATAAATGTTTTTTTAATTTTATTTCTTTTTATTATTTTAGTTTTTTTTAATCTATTTTTTATCTTTTGTTTATTTTTTGCTCTGCTATTTTTAAATATTATTATTATTAAATTTTTTTTGTGTCTTCATGTTTTATCTTTTTTAAGTGAAATTCTACTGAAGTTTTACCTTAATGTTGTGTGAACAATCTTTCTGTCATGAATAAAGTCTATTAGAAGGCGCATGCTCCAGGTTCCTTTCAGTCCCACTACCATTTTGTTTTTCTTAAGGTTCTCTGCTTTCCAGAAATATATATAAGTTTTTGGGGGTTAAAGTAAATGTTCAAGCCCACAAATGTGTCATTTGAACACCCATGTAAAAAATTGCAACAATTGGTCAAGCAGTTAACCTCCCTGGCGGTATGATTATCTCAGTATTTTTTCTTTTCTTTTTTTCTATTTTTTTACTTTTGAATTTTTCGCCGGTTCCACCCCCCTGTGATGCCGCTGCTCGCAGGGAAGGATGCCGGTAATCCTGAGTGTGGCTCGGGGTTACCGCTTTTGGTACTGAAAATTAACCCCCGAGCCACACTTGGGATTACCGGCAGGAAGGTTAAAAGGGTTCAGATAAATCTGTCATAAGAGGAACATCTACTATCGCTAACCCTTCCTTTTGAAAATGCCGGTTCCCTGGATGTCCACCGATGGCTTCAATGCCTTTTGAGTCACTAAACATGGAGGAAGCGTAGAGATCAAGACATCTGACACTCGATTGCTGCAGGCGTGTTCTGAGTTTGGGACGGATCAAAGCCAGGCAGGTGAAATTCCTGAAGGAGGCCAGAAATGTAATCTGTCATATTTCTCTTATGACTGGTGCACTTTAAAAGTGTGCGATACTTACTCCATGCTGCCGTCAGCCCATGCTCCAGTCCACATTCCCCCTTGGGTGTTATAAAAGCTTATCCCGACCCAGAATTCCTGCCCTGTCAGGGTCACCAGTCCCTAGATCAGCATGGAATGGCAGAAAATAAACAGAAGATAAATGTTTATGATTATTATTATACAGGATTTATAGAGCGCCAACAGTGTGCGCAGCGCTGTACAATATAAGGGAGACATTACAATCACAATACAATTCAAGACAAGATGGTAGTGAGGGCCCTGCCCCTGAGTGCTTACAATCTAAAAGGGAGGGGCCAGTGATACACGAGGAGGGAGCTGTGTGGGGATGAATTGTTGAGCGGTCAGGTTGTGGTGGGATCGGCTTCCCTGAAGAGATGAGTCTTAAGGGAAGCCTAAAGGCAGTTAGAGTGGGAGATAGACGGACAGGTTAGGTAAAAGGTGCCAGAGGATGGGAGAGACTCTAGAGAAGTAATGGAGGCAAGAATGGGAGGAGTTGATGAGGGAGCTGGAAAGCAGGAGGTCTTTGGAAGAGTGAAATGGACGGTTAGGGTGATACTTTGAGACGAGGTTGGAGGTAGAGCCGGGGGAAGAGTTGTAAGTGATTGTTAATATTTTTATTTTTTTTCCTTTCAGCGACTGGAAGCCAGTGGTGGGATTGGCAGAGAGGGGTGGGTGATGGAAGCCAGTGGAGGGATTGGCAGAGAGGGACGGGGGATGGAAGCCAGTGTAGGGATTGACAGAGAGGGGTGGGTGATGGAAGGCAGTGGAGGGATTGACAGAGAAAGTGGAGGATGGAAGCCAATCGAGGGATTGGCAGAGGGGGGTGGGGGATGGAGGCCAGTGGAGGGATTGGCAGAGGGTGGTTGCAGACGCTGAGCGTTTGGTTGGGTAAATAATTTGAACATGAAACAAATAATGTTCAAAAATTACATTAAACTGAGCCTGGATTTGCTCATCCTGAGGGCCCAATTATACCAATTCCATCGCGGTTAGCTGCTGGAACGCATACGGTAAGGATCCCTGTCTTTGCCCAAACCAGTACACGTGGCACAGCAATGCCCACGTTCCAGTCCGGTGCAATTGCAAAAAAAAAAAAAATGGTGCTTGTACCAGCAGCTAAGCGTGCTGGAATGCACTGGAATTGGTGTGAACGTGCCCTAACAGTGATATGCCCCCTCAATACCCAACACTGACCCGTATGGTGGCCTCCTTCACAGTGGCCAGTCTGGAGTCACGCCCTGCACAGTCTTTAGCGCTGTCTAGATAGGTCCTCAAGTCCTCAGAGAAGAAATAGCATTTGTCATCGATGCTGATCCAAAAAGGTGGACATCCAGAAGACTCTCCTGTAATATGGAGTAATAGAGACCATCAGTAATGGTGAAGAGAAGCTGGACACAAGAGAGACTGTCATGTAATATGGAATAATAGAGACCATCAGTAATGATAGAGATGGTGGGACAGAGGAGAGACCATCCTGTAATATGGAGTAATAGAGACCATCAGTGATAGTGAAGAGAAGCTGGACACAAGAGAGACCGTCATGTAATATGGAGTAATAGAGACCATCAGTAATGATAGAGATGGTGGGACAGAGGAGAGACCATCCTGTAATATGGAGTAATAGAGACTATCAGGGATGATGAGCTGTGTTACCTTGTTGTGTCTGATTGGTCTGGAGGTAAAATCGCACACACTGGTTAAATTGTTGGTCTTTGTCCATCAGCAGATCTGTTGTTGACTTCCCCTTTGACACAGGCAGATGGGAACTGTTTCCGGGCACGCAGTCATCTCCTGTGGCTTCGCTTGCGTTTCCTGTGATACACATTCATCATTTACAATGATTAAACTCCTGACACGCAGTAATAGTATTCAGTAACAATGTGCAGACGGGAGTGCAGCCTCTTGCCAGTCATCCCTCCCATGTATAATACTCTATATACAGTGTAATAAACATTTCTTCTTGTGTTTATAAACATCTGATAGTATAAAATGCTGCACAGTGCGGTTCGGTCACACCGGTCATTCTTTATTACTCCTGGAGCTGCTCAGAATCATGAATAAAACATGGATAGTCCATGGTCCCATCGCACTCCTGACCACGTAAATCCCTTCAGAAAATGGGTGCTGCGGTAGTCAACGGGTGGCAGCCGTAACAATCATGAGCAGATGCAGAGACACCGGCACTCCAGATTAGCAAAAATCCGTCTATTTATTGACGTGCATCGTGGTAGCAAACAAAGAACGTTTCGGGGTCGCAAAGGATCCCCTTCATCAGGTAAAACATACAGTGCTTCTGCTCATGAATAAAACATGAACACCCAAAAGCCACCTGTCCTCCTGGTTAGAGCTCTCTTATACAACATGTTGCCTCAGTACCGAATTTTATGTCCAAATCTATTTAGCATGAACAGTCAGCCCCACCCCCGAGGAGCCTTTTACCTGATACTCGGAGAAATATCAGCACTGACTGCAGAGTGGCACACATCAACAGCAACACCATCAGCAGTGCAGGGACCAGAGAACCAGAGCAGGATACTCCACGGGCCGCATTCATAATTCTGGATGATGCTGGGGTCGCATTGTCATATGCAGAAGGTTTGCAGAACTTATGGTCATAATTGAGTTCTGTATGGGTTCCAGGGACCACACCTTGACTGTCACATTCTGGAAATATACAGAGAACATACAATTCATATAATAGAATGATGGTTATAGGAAATTCTATAGTTTATATTATGAGCACACCTGAGTATTCCAGCTGCTGGTATTTTGTGATTGGTGCCTCGAGCTACAGGGCACAGATCCTTTACTGTATATATTCCAAGATGGAAACACAGGGAATGGAATACATTGATACATGGATACAGCATAGGAAGGTTAGACTCCTTGTCAAGTCCATGTTGCTCTTTGGGTCCGCGATGGGAAGATTCAACACTCATCTCCATCAGGATCCAGTGGTCCTCTCAGGTCTTCTATCTGATGCAAGGCCACCAGCCCGTGAGGATTTCACCCAAAGTGCCAACACCAGAGCCAATTGGCAGTCAGGTGCCCTGATTGGTGCCAAGTTTCAGGATGAGGTGAAGCCCTTCCCCCAACCCTCCCGCTTTCAGTGTCTGTCTGCATCTCATTGCTTCCTATGTCCTCCATGTCTTCTCATCTGCTTCTGCCCTCAAGTTCCCCTGCCCTTCTCATGCCATATTGTCTCTTTGCCTCCTGCGTCCCATATCTCTAAGAGCACCCCCATGCATCCCGTGTTTTCATAGCACCCCGTAGGCCCTGTGTTTACAAGTATGCTGCTGCGATTCCACACGGCCTCTGGTGCACTCCGCAGTTGTCAGTACCATCTGCTGCCTTTCTACCCTCAGGTATGCTCTCACCAATACTATCTTTCTCTCCTTGGTTAGGACTCCTGCCCATGACACTTACCACTCTATTTTTACTGGTGACTATTGTTACCAAGACAGATCGTGATGGAAAGATCCAAACCCTCGGAGATGTCATCAGAGAAAGAGGCCAAGGACATTTTTTTTATGTTGCACGGTATTTGCGCAAATGTTTATCAAACCGGTATTTTTAGGATAAAATACACTAAAATTAAATTTAGTGCACGGAAACAGAATATAATATCCATTTTTTTTATAAAATATAAAAGTTTGGACCATGTCAGGTAAATAAAAACATGTCAAGCCTTAAAATTGCGTCAAAAGCAGCAAAAAAACTTAAATACCCCAAATTTTCCATAGGGGACACTTTAAAAGCTTTAACTGCTAATCAGTTTAGTGCTAACAGTGATTATTGGCTCCAGAATTATTGCTCTCACTCCGAAATTTGCGGCAATATGTAACATGTGTAGCACAATTTTCATTTTTGCAGATTTGCGCACCGCCGTGTGTTTGCACATGTTTCAGTATGTGCGTGCACATGGATGGGGAAGCTTTAAACACTTTTTTTTTTTTTTACAATAACCTTTTTGTTGTCACACAGTGGCTAACAAGCCCCCTATGTAATAGCAAATAGGGGGTTGACAGGTCCTCTTTATGGAGACATCAGGGGTCTTTCAGATCCCTAATGTCACCTAGGGACCCTAAGGAAGTAGATATCTGCTTCCCCAGTTCTTCTCCTGGCTCTACGAGCTGGAGAATGTAAATAGTGACACCGGAAGTGATGCAATACAGATCACTTCCGGGTCCAGCGATTGGAGGAAGTTCAGTGGCTGGAAGCCTGCTGATCTCTCTCTGATAGTTGGGAGACCCACCGTGCTTGTACATTAAAGGAGAACTATGACATGTAAAATAAACTATATCATATATTAGTTTTTCCTCTCATGAAAACATTAATGATAGGTTTTCCCATCTATGTGCCCAATATAAATACAGGCAGGGCCAGATTTCCCACAAGGCCAACCAATGCCCGGCCTCGGGGCAGCAGGGGTGTGAAATTCCCATCTCCCGATGCCCGGGGACGTGCAGTGCAGGGCTGGTAGTTGTTTTCTACATTTAGCCCTGCTTTGGGCAAGCAGAGCTATATGTACAGCGGGGGAGCCGCCGCTTGTTTTGTACAAGTGATCTCAGCTATGTCACCAAGATCACTTGTATGCAGCCTGCAGGTCTGCCATTCTCCATGGGGGTGGGGGGTAGAGGGGCACATTGAGGAACCTGGCCGTGGGGCAGCAGAGAGAGTAAATCCAGCCCCGAACACAGTAGACTTACCGTACTGTCAAAAAGCAAATTTCTAACAATGATGTGTTTCATATATGCTCAGTGTACCTCCTTTCCAGTCTGGGTAGTCACAAGCTTTCAAAGCACTCCTGATGTCTGTGTTCTTGGGCAATCCACATTTGCCTTGACAACCTTCCATGGTGATTGGCTTAAAGCAGAACTATGAGGGGGGGGGGGGG
>NW_017308641.1:102081-106700 GCF_000935625.1 Nanorana parkeri | reverse complement strand
GGGGGCGGGTACAGCTGGCTCTGCCTCTAGATAGGCAGAGCCAGCTGTCACTCACACAGCTGGGCGGATGTCGACATCGATGTCGGGATCCGCTCCGGCTGCGGCGTCTCAGTATACCGCGAGCTGTAGCTCCCTATATACTGAGCCTAGGGTGATGGGAGGACGCTAGTTTGTGTCCTCCCGTTACCCTAAGGAGAACTATGGGGAAAAACACTGACCCCCATAGTTCTCCTTTAACAGTCACCGGCTTTTTAAAATGACACCAAGAACACGGTAGCAGCAGCCGTGTTCTTGGTATAACCATTTCTGTGGCCCGCCGTATATTTACAGCTACCCGCGCCAAGTGGTTATTAGCATAAAACTAGTGCATAGCGGTGATCAGTTGAAAGTCCTTTGACTGAAAACAGGTAAAAACAGCTTTGGTTAAGCACTTGTGGTTTGTCGGTCCTTCATCACAGAAATCCTTTAAATTGATTTGCCACTGATTCAAAAAATGTTCTTTGTTGCACTTACCAAACTTTTTATACCCGGACTTTATCCGGATCTGCAGACTTCAGTACATTACTTCATGTGGTTTCCCAGCATCCCTGGTACATCATTTCTTCACCATTCATCTTGTCACATTCCTGATGTGCTGGAGAGCTCCCGGTTATAAGTGGTCTTTAGATGTTTGGCACTTCTGGGATGTGATAAGGTGATTGGTAGAGGAATGAGACATCGGAATTGGTTAGTAACTTGTAGGATTGGTATTTCCAGGAAACTGACCATAATCTGGCTGTGGGCTAAGAATGGACAGATATGCAGAGAATGCGCTGGTATGAGCTCCGCCTACAATGTATATACAGTGGGGAAAAAAGTATTTAGTCAGCCACCAATTGTGCAAGTTCTCCCACTTAAAAAGATGAGATGAGTTGGGCCTGTAATTGGCATCATAGGCAGACCTCAACTATGAGAGACAAAATGAGAAAACAAATCCAGACAAATCACATAATCGGCTGATTTAGAACAAATTTATTTGCACATTATGGTGGAAAATAAGTATTTGGTCACCTACAAACAAGCAATTGAATAAGAATTATATATAAACCTGCCTGAGGGTGAATTCACCCCATAGCGTTTCATTTATTGCATGGCTTCATGCGATTAACGTACATTACAACACAACGTGTTGTGGCGTGGCCGAATGCATTGCAGCCGGAGGAACATTTGGGGTGCCATTCAAATGATTGGCAGTGCAATGCACCTCCTGCACTGTAACACAAGGTAGATGCGTTGGGCGTTAGTGATTAATGCAACGCACAGGTGTGAATGGTCCCAAAGGGAACTGGCTGGGTGTCTACTGATGATGAACACCAATAAAAGTGTCACAAGGATGGTTGGTTATGTGGGACGGAGGGTGGTGGCG
Source organism: Nanorana parkeri (assembly GCF_000935625.1). Classification (NCBI taxonomy): domain Eukaryota; kingdom Metazoa; phylum Chordata; class Amphibia; order Anura; family Dicroglossidae; genus Nanorana; species Nanorana parkeri. Next base: position 105,295 of record NW_017308641.1, on the reverse strand, counting down.
TTAACACAGGGGAGCTGGTTTCAGGTCCTACATTTTGGAAGTTGCAGAAGTTGAATACAAGCAATCAGCAGAACAATTATTTCATGAATTATTGTCCTCAATACAGCCAACTATTCACAATACAGCCAACTATTCACAATACAGCCAACTATTCACAATACAGCCAACTATTCACAATACAGCCAACTATTCACAATACAGCCAACTATTCACAATAACATGTTTAGTATAGCAAGCAGGTTTTGTCCTGTATGGTGGCAAACGTCTACAGCAATGGGTAGGTTACAGTAGGTTAGACTTCCACTTGCCAATGGCACCTGCCTGGATCACACAGCCTCCATCATTGCCTCTCATCTCTGGGAGCTCACAGCACAGGCACACCGTGTTGTGGACCTGGAGCCCCATGTTATATTGCAGCGGAGCATCATCCTCAACACACATTGTGCAAAATTCCACCAGGAGGAGAGGATGGGCCCCGGTGCAGGACTCAGATGAAGATAATCCTTTATGAACAGAAAAATGCACCTTAATTATGCCAAGTGATGAGAGTGATCTGGAGCCAGCCTGTCATTGCAATTGATGTCATTCACAGAGAGGCTTCCTGTAAATCTGCCCCGTCTGTAATATCATAGCTCATCATTGCCCCATCTGCGAATTCAGCCAAGAGCATCACACTGGGGAAGTATAATTAACGCAATCAGCAGTTCACCTGTGCAAAGTGCATGCAAATATCTCCGTACAAATCTGTGCAGCCAAAGTGACAGTTGTATTCTTGTGCAACAAAACTAGCGTCTGGTTTTTATTGCTACAACGGCGAGCACTTGTTTAGTGAAGAAAAATCAACTTCAGGACCGTTGCAGAATTTAGAAATGCTCCGGAGCACCTTATAAATACCCGCAGATATGTTCATTCCAATTCATATAACATGTTCCTAATAACAGATTGGCAGCTGCAATCATAAAGATAGTTTTCATAAATGTCCACCACTTTGTGTCCCCCCCATCCCCCCTCCGGGTTACCTGCTTTCTGAGCTCTTCTCTTGGAAGACTTGCCATCCTCCTTCATGTTGTCTCTGCTCTCCTATGATGTTCTGTGGTCTCTCCAGCCGGAGGGGAAGAGGTAGTGAGACCTGAGAGCTCTTCTGCGTCTACAGACTGCGGTGAGCCGTGTATGGGGACTGTAAGAACAAGATTGTGATGTATATTATTGACCATGGGGCTCATGTACTGAAGGAAATGAAGAAGAGACAGGAGAAGATCACCCGAGTGGGCAAACACGATCCCTGAATCTACCTATCCCATCGGACAATGGTGTCCAATGTATACATCACAGTTAAAGATTGCTGTGTGTAGAACATCCAAATGCTGCTTATGTGTCTTCTGTCTCTATAACGTGCAATAAAATAAATAGACTCGTAGGCTGTGCTGTTGGAACAAGAAATGGAACATATGTACAGGTTTGTATGATCGGAACCTCCATTCCAAGTTGGTCCCCTTACAGCTCATTGAAATAATGCTTCGTTCTGTATGTGCTCGTTCGCGTATAATTATAATAATATAGGGGGATTGTTATCCCCCTATATAATAGCAATAACAATAAGTGCAAAAAAATAAATATAAATTAAGGACTTTGCCAGATAAAGGACACGGTAAGGCTCAGTGGAGCAGAATTGTATTCTCCTTCCTGTTGTGGCAAGATGCCGTTACCTTCTGTTTGATGCTGTCACTGAGAATAAAAGCTGCGATTGTCGCTTAAAACGTGCGAGTTTGGCCCTGCCTTTGAGACTGATTCCCCACAGGGTCTATATGGAGAAGAATTCATACACATGTCCTGTGTTAATATAAACGATGTCCGTGTGATGGGCGGTGTCAAAAACTCCAAACTCAGACATTAGGACGATGGGCTCTGGGTGTGATGTAGTACAACTCTATTGGAGCACATACAGGGTATGTGCTCCAATATGAGGTATCAGAGATCGGTGACTTTGTATCCACTGAAGAAAGTCTCAATAGACCTGGTTATAGATGAAGGTGAGTGGAGCTGTGTGCAGGGGTGTATCTACTGCAAGGCAAACTAGGCATTTGCCTAGGGCGGCACTTTCCAGGGGGGGCAGCAGCAGCAAACGCCACACAAACCAATGAGGTGGACAGGACCGGACTTGCCCTTGTGGGCCGAGCGGCACAGAATCAGGCAGTGGCAGCTAGGCGGCTGCAAGGCCCTAGAAGCGGCTGCCTAATTAGAGAGCTGCCGGGTGGAGGGGAGGGTCCTGTGAGATGCGGTCCGGCTGGCTGTGTACAGGAAGTAGAGGAGAAGCAGCAGGTGGCTCGGGGCTGGCCATAGCATGTGATCTGATGGCGGGATGTCCCAGAAGCAGGCTGGGGGACTGCAATGTATCCTGTTGGTACTGATGGCACTTCGAGCTGCGGGCAAGAGGAGCAGCACATGCACGCAGGGAAAGGGACTATGCACAGCCCACCTGAGACCCCGCACTGCTCTCTTGAGACCTCGTGTGCGCTGTATCCAGTGACTGACAGGTTGCGCAAAATGACCTAAACAGGAAGGGGTGGGGCAAATTTAGATTGAGGGGGGTGCCCGAGTTTAGTCTTGCCTAGGGCAGCACAAAACCAAAATACACCACTGGCTGTGTGGCCTGAGGTGCTTCCTGTCATCGCACCCTGCTACTCAGTATATCTCACTGCCGTTGCATATGGAATTTTTCTTCATCAATTGTAAGATGATTTTGAAGACAAAAGTTGTAAACCACCAGTAGGGATGACTGCGGGCTGAAAAATAAACTGTTTTTGGCACGTTTTATATGCGTTTCTTAATATTCTATCCTTATACCCTCACGCCTCGAGTCTTGCTCTTAACTTACCTGCTTCTTCTTCGAAGTCTTCCTCCCTGGAACAATTTGAGTTTGATCCTCAGATACTTGCCCACTACATGGAATTCCCTGCCGTTTCCTTGCGGTGTCATTTGGTATAGATCACACCTTTACTCATTGTTGCAAATGAAGATATCTAAAAAAGGGAATTCATTTTAGGTGGTGCACCGAAATAGAAATGTAAAAACCGAAACCGAAATAAAAAAAAATTGTCAGGCCGAAACCGAAAATGTTTTCATTTTAATTTTTTCAAATTTATTTAATATTTTATTTTACTTTATTTTTTTATAAACTTTTTTAATTTTTTAATATTTATTTTTATTTATTATT
>NW_017308641.1:98696-101578 GCF_000935625.1 Nanorana parkeri | reverse complement strand
TATTTTAATTTTTTACTTTACTTTTAGGGGCTTCGGGGAAATATTGGGGGGGGGGGTCTAAACAGACCCCCAGATATTTCCCTTTTAAAATAGAAAAAGAGATTTGAGAACACAGAGTCCTCAGAGACACAAAGTCCTCAATATCTTTTTCTGCAGCCCCTGTTATCAATGAACAGGAATCCTCTATGAGTGCTCCTGATCATTCATAACATGAGGACATTGTGTGTTTACTATAACTACAATCATGAAGGAACAGGAAGTGATGTAGGAGGAGATGTAGATCACTTCCCATTCATTCATAAATAAGGCGACAGTAACCATACTCTGTCCTCAATTATGTACAAACACTCAGCGATCGCTGATCCCTGACTGCTTGTACCCGCTCTCCTCTCTGACACACTGTCACAGGAGGCGGAGCGAGCGGTGCAGGGAGGAGAGCTCAGCTTCCTGTGACAGCGCTGGCTGTCTCCGCCCCCCACACTGCTCTGCCAGACTGTGATAGGAGGCTGAGCGGTGTGGGAGGAGAGACGCCGGCCGCTCACAGCGCTCTCCTCCCACAGCGCTCGGCCGGCTGTCACTTTCTCTCCTCCCCGCAGGGACACAGAGCAGCGCGCAGCGAGGAGAAAAGGAACCTGGGATGCGCCGATGTATCGGCAGGAAAATGGAATTTAGCCAAAGGTGCCATTTTCGGCCGATATGTCTCGGCGGCCGATATATCGGTGCGTCCCTAATACATTTCTTATCGTGTGTGTATATGTACATTTTAAATTCCAAGAATTATGATTCAAAAGCTTTACAAATTCTTCCAGTAAATGGGTGGGACCTGACCTGAACTGCAGATTGTGTTTAGTTATAGTTCCCAGTCCCACATGTGATGATCTTAGCTGAATTCGCAGATTGGGGCAATGATGTGCTGCAACCCAAAGCAACCAATCACAGATCAGCTTCTGGGAGGTTTATGTAGTTGATGACATTTATTCGGGGGCACAGAGCTGTCTCTACTCCTTGTAAGATCACGCTCATCACTTGGCATAATTGAGGTGCATTTTTCTGTTGATAAAGGATTTTGTTCATCTGAATCCTGCACAATGTGTGTTGAGGATGATGCTCCCCTGCAATATAACATGGGGCTCCAGGTCCACAACACGGTGTGCCTGTGCTGTGACCTCCCAGAGATGAGAGGCAATGATCCAGGCAGGTGCCATTGGCAAGTGGAACCTACCTATTGCTGTAGACATTTGCCACCATACAGGACAAAACCTGCGTGCTATACTAAACATGTTTGTGAATAGTTGGCTGTATTGTGAATAGTTGGCTGTATTGTGAATAGTTGGCTGTATCGAGGACAATGATTCATGAAATAATTGTTCTGCTGATTGCTTGTATTCAACTTCTGCAACTTTTAAAATGTAGGACCTGAAACCAGCTCCCCTGTGTCACCGCCGCCACCCTCCGTCCCACATAAGCAACCATCCTTGTGACACTTTTATTGGTGTTCATCATCAGCAGACACCCAGCCAGTTCCCCTTTGGGCCCATTAACACCTGTGCGTTGCATTAATCACTAACGCCCAACGCATCTACCTTGTGTTACAGTGCAGGAGGTGCATTGCACTGCCACACATTTGAATGGCACCCCAAATGCTCCTCTGGCTGCAATGCATTCGGCCACGCCACAACATGTTGTGTGGTAGTGTATGTTAAGCTCATGGAGCCATACAATGAATGAAACGCTGTGGGGTGAATTCACCCTCAGGCAGGGGCAGGTTTATATATAATGCATATTCATTGTTGAAAATATATACATTGTGTGTATGAAAAGAATGAGGCCAGATAGGGATCTGAAAGTTTCAGATGTAGATTTCAAAGTATAAATAGACTAAGCAAGGTGAGAGAGGAAAAGGGGCGGAGGGGTGTATGCATCATAGTACATCATCATTCCTCTTAACAGAATTTATTTCTGTTAATATAGTTGAATTAATTAATATTAGAAGAAATATATACATTGGAGGCGGAGCTCTTCCCGGCGCTTTCTCTGCATATCTGTCCATTCTCTGCCCACAGCCAGATTATGATCGGTTCCATGCACCACTGGCCATGAAACTCCTGGTGATTGGCTGGAGAGGCAGGCATTCATAGCATTCAATTATCGGTTGCTCTGCTGTGTGGAAGGCAGATGCAATCAACAACAGAACCCTTAGGGAAAACCAAACAAGCATAAATTATACAATCAGCCAGACTGAATGCAGTCTCAGAAAACTAAATTTAAGTAGTCACCCCAGGTGGCTACACACGTATAAGACATATTGGACAGATGACAAATGTTTTTGTTGAGATTATTGACGATCCCAAACCCAGAAGACAACTGATTCCCCTTTGGAATATTGGGGCCCCTTTGCTGCATCTCTAAAGCCTAGATCAACCATTCTGAGACCTTTAAAGGAGAACTATGGGGTTAAGTCTTTCCCCATAGTTCTCCTTAGGGTAACGGGAGGACACAAAATAGCGTCCTTCCGTCACCCTAGGCTCAGTATATAGGGAGCCGTAGCTCGCGGTATACTGAGACGCCGCAGCTGAAGCGGATCCCGACAATTGTGCCGGGATCCGCCCAACTGCGTGACTGACAGCTGTATCTGCCTATCTAGAGGCAGAGCCAACTGTACCCGCCCCCTCCCCCGTCCGTTCCGCCAGTCAGCGCTAGAGGATCGGAGCGGGGAGGGGCGAATCCAGCCCCTCCCCTGTCACGGCAGAGAGCCGTGACAGGATCGAGAGGTGAGCGAACGCCGGTATGTGTTCACTCACCTCCCGATCTACTGAGCTGACCTGTGACAGTCTCATTGTCACAGGTCGGCCAGAACTATGAGGTGAGTGAAAAGCACCCCC
>NW_017308641.1:96998-98473 GCF_000935625.1 Nanorana parkeri | reverse complement strand
CCCCCCCCCCCCCCCCCCCTCCATAGTTCTCCTTTAATGCAATTTTAAAATGTGTGTTTGGAGGGACGATCAGGGAGACTTCTACTCTCTATGATGGTCAACAATTTCTGTGATGCTCTGGCCCACTCTCCGTTGTCCTACTTACAACAATGGGAACATGACTTAGGGTTGGCTTTGCTTTCACTCCACAAGAATCAGATCGAATTTTGTTCTTTGCACATAAATCTTCTAGACTTGTGCGCCGTCAAAAAAATCGTTCTGTTTCGTTTTGTTTCGTTTCGTAATATCCGTTATTTCGTATTTCGTAATTCGTATCCGAAAGTCAATTCGGATTCGTACGAAATACGGATTTTCGTTAGTTTCGGCACATTTTCGTAACTTTACGAACATTCGTTATGATGAAGTTAAAAAGCAAAAATACCTTTGTTAATATTGGAGTCGATGTGGTAGTTGTTTTTTTATCCGAAATACGAATTCCGTTAACGGATTCCGGATCCGAATTTCGTATTTCGGACTTAAAAAAAAACTACCATCAACTCCAATATAAATGTACTTTGCTTTTTACCTTCAATATAACGAATGTTCGTAACGGAACGAAAATACGTCAACGGAATTTCGTATTTCCTGCCTGTGTATTGTAATGCAACTCTCAGCAGCAGCGGATCCGAATTTCAGGTTAAAAAAAAAATCTTGTCATGTTGTTCCCAACCTCATTTGCAGGGGTAATATTAGTTCCCGTTTCAAAGAAATTTGGATCCGAAATTCGTTAACGGAATTTCGTATTTCGGATATAATTCGGAAACTGCCATTCGGATTTCGTATGCTTCTGAATCTACGAATTTCAGGAAAATTCGTAACGAAACGAATCGCACATGTCTAAAATCTTCTATTTCTATTCAAATGCAAGAGGCGGGGTATAAGCTTCTCACCTCATGGTATAGGGTCCCCACAGTTACATAAAATGTTTTCTGGGACGTCCAATTTGTGCTGGCGCTGCAATGAGAGTCCAGCTACCCCTTTACATATCTTTTTGAATTGTCCCAGTATAAGCTCTTTTTGGACTCTGATAGCGGATCTATAAAATTACTGATATACGCCTTTCTTTTGAACTTGCTACTTATCTACTCCACGTGACTACATATTCGTTAAGGTCTTATAAGAATTATCTATTGAGCCCCCTCCTCGACACAACCAGGGCATGTATTCCGGCAATGTGGAAGCCAATCACCTCTCCAACGTTGAAAATTGTAGATTCCTGGGGTCAAGGAAATTAGATTAATGGTGACCTGACATCTTCGCTTTATGACAGACAGCAACATTGTATTTCTACCTGGTGCTCATGGGTTAGGTTCACTGATCCCTCCGACTTGCTTTCAGTTTGCTCTCCCGGAGTTCAGTGAGTGGGTTCTGTAATGGGTTTTGGATGGTTGACCTGGGGGGGGGGGGGGGGGGGTGTTGGGGGTATTCTGCATAGC
>NW_017308641.1:90214-96922 GCF_000935625.1 Nanorana parkeri | reverse complement strand
TTTTGAATGGGGTTTTGGGGGGGTGCCCGGGGGGGGGGGGGGGACGATGGGGGTCCTCCCGACTTGGCGGGGGCTCTTAGCTTTTTGTCTTGATCTCCTCCTTTTCCCTCCCTCTCTTCTTCTTGCCTTTTTCATTATCTGGATCTTTACTATCATACTTATATGTTCTCATTCCTCCACTTTTTCTATCCTGTTTGTTTTGGTAACTCATCTTTTGTTTGATATTCTTCCAAAAAATGCTGGGGGGTGCAGGGGGCTGTGCGACCAAGCCTGTAACAGGACTTTACAGACTTTGTTTTTCCTGATGTCTTGTTATTCTAATGTGGTTTTGCTGTTGAACTGTTGACACTTTGATTTGATCTGATCCCGTTGTTATTTCCTGTGGCCAGATTTTGATTTGCTTTTCTGTATTGCCCTTTTTTTATCCTTCCAACGTAAATAAAGTATTGAAAAATATGATATTTTAATCCTCTTCCCCAGGCCACATCACTAGGATTAACCCCTCAGTAACTGACCAGGGCAGAAGCAATAGTTATAACCCCCATACAATGTACGGTCTTACTTTACCTACTGGAGAGCATTCCCCAGAAGCAAGCAATGTCCTTTGGGCTTAGGAGAACCCTAATGAACCCAGATAACATAAGCAAAGCTCAGGCTGGCTACAGAACATAATGTTTAGACTAGGGGCACTCCAGATAATGGCAGGTTCTCTTTACTTTTCATATCCCTTCCTCTATTTTCTCCTTTCTTACTCTTATGGTCCTTTCTCCATTGCTCTCCTCTCTTATTTCCACCCTTACTCTACATCACTCCTCTACCTTCTTGTAACCTCACCAGCACCCTTCCCATCCTCTAGACATATGCGATTCGTTTCGTTCCGAATCGAAATTCGGAAGAATTTTCGTAAATTCGGACATTCGGATGTATCCGAATTCCGAATTACAGACATAACGAATGCAAACGAATCCGAATTTCCATTTCCGAAATTCGGTAGCGTTAGTACGAACGTTCGTTTCGTTTTCTGTTCTTATTCGTTTCTTATTCGTTTCGTTCGTTGGAGCAAAGTGACATTAGAGGAGAAAAATATTTTTCCCCCTCAAATGTCACTTTTGCTGCAAACGAACGAAACGAATAAGAAACGAATAAGAACAGAAAACGAAACGAACGTTCGTGCGAACGCTACCTAATTTCGTCCGAATCCGAATTCCGAATCCGAATTGACTTTCACACCCGAATCCCGAAAAACGAAATAACACAAATCCGAATTTAAAACGAAACGAAACGAAACGAATTTTTTGGCAGTGCACATGTCTACCATCCTCTACTCTTCTTCATCTCCCTTCATCCCTCATCTAGCTTCACCAACCCTCCTATATCCTACCCTCCTCTCCCTTCCCTTTTTTTCCTTCCTCTTCCCCACTAATTCCAATACACACACTTCCACTTTTCCCCACTCCCTCTCCTGTCTTTTCCCAGCCTCCCCCTTCCGTTTTTTTCCCCAACTCCTCTCTCTTCTCTCCTCCCCTTTTCATCTTTCCACTCTTCCTCCTTCCATCCTGTAACCTCCTCCTTTCCTCCATTACCTGCCTCTCCTCCCCTTACCTCTTCTCCCTTCCTCAACCAAATCCTCTTTTCCCCTCTTCTTAATTCCCCTTCACTGACCACCTCAAATCAAATCCCCTCTCCTACCCTCTTCACATTTCTTCTTCCATCTTCTCCCCTTTGTCATTCCTCTGCCCCCACCCTTCTCTCCCCTCCGCTCCTCTCTCTTCCCCTCCATTCCTCTACCTTCCACTTTCCGTACCATCCAATGCTCCACATTTCCCATATATATCCTCTCCATACCCTTCCCTCCTCTCCCTTATTTGCCCCTAACCTCCCCCCCCTTTCCCTCCTTCCACTTATCCCCCTTCTGCTCCCCTACTATCTACTCCTCTCCCACACCCCCCTCCTTTACCCTCTCCTCCTCATATTTGCTCTTCTCTCCCCTCCCCACACCTCCTCCGAGGAGCTCCCTCCCAGTGCAACCTATTACAAACACTATGAGCTTTTATAAAACAACGGGCACAGAGAGCTGCGCTTGAAACGCTCACTTATCTTTTAAGCTCACAAGAATCAGTATACACATATTGGTATCAATCATTTTATTACTCGAGAAATACAGAAATAAGCATGAGAGAGCAAAATACAACAATGTTTCCATTTGTATCTTATCTATGAATAATCTCACCGTGACCAGCACATTCACATACAATCAATGCAGTCACACAGTGTCTCTCTGACAGATCAGCGTGGTCACACGGTGTCTCTCTCTGACAGATCAGTGTGGTCACACGGTGTCTCTCTCTGACAGATCAGTGCGGTCACACAGTGTCTCTCTCTGACAGATCAGTGTGGTCACACAGTGTCTCTCTCTGACTGATCAGTGTGGTCACACAGTGTCTCTCTCTGACAGATCAGTGTGGTCACACAGTGTCTCTCTCTCTGACAGATCAGTGCAGTCACACAGTGTCTCTCTGACAGATCAGTGCGGTCACACAGTGTCTCTCTCTGACTGATCAGTGTGGTCACACAGTGTCTCTCTCTGACAGATCAGTGTGGTCACACAGTGTCTCTCTCTCTGACAGATCAGTGCAGTCACACAGTGTCTCTCTGACAGATCAGTGCGGTCACACAGTGTCTCTCTCTGACTGATCAGTGTGGTCACACAGTGTCTCTCTCTCTCACAGATCAGTGCAGTCACACGGTGTCTCTCTCTGGCAGATCAGTGCGGTCAAACAGTGTCTCTCTTTGACAGATCAGTGCGGTCAAACGGTGTCTCTCTTTGACAGATCAGTGCGGTCACACGGTGTCTCTCTCTGACAGATCAGTGCGGTCACACAGTGTCTCTCTCTGACAGATCAGTGCGGTCACACGGTGTCTCTCTCTGGCAGATCAGTGCGTTCACACGTTGTCTCTCTCTGACAGATCAGTGCGGTCACACGGTGTCTATCTCTGACAGATCAGTGCGGTCACACGGTGTCTCTCTCTGGCAGATCAGTGCGGTCACACGGTGTCTCTCTCTGACAGGTCAGTGCGGTCACACAGTGTCTCTCTCTGGCAGATCAGTGCGGTCACACTGTGTCTCTCTCTGATGGATCAGTGCGGTCACACGGTGTCTCTCTCTGACAGATCAGTGCGGTCACACGGTGTCTCTCTCTGGCAGATCAGTGCGGTCACACGGTGTCTCTCTTTGACAGATCAGTGCGGTCACACGGTGCTCTCTCTGACAGATCAGTGCGGTCACACAGTGTCTCTCTCTGGCAGATCAGTGCGGTCACACGGTGTCTCTCTCTGGCAGATCAGTGCGGTCACACAGTGTCTCTCTCTGACGGATCAGTGCGGTCACACAGTGTCTCTCTGACAGATCAGTGCGGTCACACGGTGTCTCTCTGACAGATCAGTGCGGTCACACGGTGTCTCTCTCTGACAGATCAGTGCGGTCACACGGTGTCTCTCTTTGACAGATCAGTGCGGTCACACGGTGCTCTCTCTGACAGATCAGTGCGGTCACACGGTGTCTCTCTCTGACAGATCAGTGCGGTCACACGGTGTCTCTCTCTGGCAGATCAGTGCGGTCACACGGTGTCTCTCTCTGACAGATCAGTGCGGTCATACGGTGTCTCTCTCTGACAGATCAGTGCGGTCACACGGTGTCTCTCTCTGACAGATCAGTGCGGTCATACGGTGTCTCTCTCTGACAGATCAGTGCGGTCACACGGTGTCTCTCTCTGACAGATCAGTGCGGTCACACGGTGTCTCTCTCTGACAGATCAGTGCGGTCACACAGTGTCTCTCTCTGACAGATCAGTGCGGTCACACGGTGTCTCTCTCTGACAGATCAGTGCGGTCACACGGTGTCTCTCTCTGACAGATCAGTGCGGTCACACGGTGTCTCTCTCTGGCAGATCAGTGCGGTCACACGGTGTCTCTCTCTGACAGATCAGTGCGGTCACACGGTGTCTCTCTCTGGCAGATCAGTGCGGTCACACGGTGTCTCTCTCTGACAGATCAGTGCGGTCACACGGTGTCTCTCTCTGGCAGATCAGTGCGGTCACACGGTGTCTCTCTCTGACAGATCAGTGCGGTCACACGGTGTCTCTCTCTGACAGATCAGTGCGGTCACACGGTGTCTCTCTCTGACAGATCAGTGCGGTCACACGGTGTCTCTCTCTGACAGATCAGTGCGGTCACACGGTGTCTCTCTCTGACAGATCAGTGCGGTCACACGGTGTCTCTCTCTGACAGATCAGTGCGGTCACACGGTGTCTCTCTCTGACAGATCAGTGCGGTCACACGGTGTCTCTCTCTGACAGATCAGTGCGGTCACACGGTGTCTCTCTCTGGCAGATCAGTGCGGTCACACGGTGTCTCTCTCTGACAGATCAGTGCGGTCACACGGTGTCTCTCTCTGGCAGATCAGTGCGGTCACACGGTGTCTCTCTCTGACAGATCAGTGCGGTCACACGGTGTCTCTCTCTGGCAGATCAGTGCGGTCACACGGTGTCTCTCTCTGACAGATCAGTGCGGTCACACGGTGTCTCTCTCTGGCAGATCAGTGCGGTCACACGGTGTCTCTCTCTGACAGATCAGTGCGGTCACACAGTGTCTCTCTCTGGCAGATCAGTGCGGTCACACTGTGTCTCTCTCTGACGGATCAGTGCGGTCACACGGTGTCTCTCTCTGACAGATCAGTGCGGTCACACGGTGTCTCTCTCTGGCAGATCAGTGCGGTCACACGGTGTCTCTCTCTGACAGATCAGTGCGGTCACACGGTGCTCTCTCTGACAGATCAGTGCGGTCACACAGTGTCTCTCTCTGGCAGATCAGTGCGGTCACACGGTGTCTCTCTCTGGCAGATCAGTGCGGTCACACAGTGTCTCTCTCTGACGGATCAGTGCGGTCACACAGTGTCTCTCTCTCAGATCAGTGCGGTCACACGGTGTCTCTCTGACAGATCAGTGCGGTCACACGGTGTCTCTCTCTGACAGATCAGTGCGGTCACACGGTGTCTCTCTTTGACAGATCAGTGCGGTCACACGGTGCTCTCTCTGACAGATCAGTGCGGTCACACGGTGTCTCTCTCTGACAGATCAGTGCGGTCACACGGTGTCTCTCTCTGGCAGATCAGTGCGGTCACACGGTGTCTCTCTCTGACAGATCAGTGCGGTCACACGGTGTCTCTCTCTGACAGATCAGTGCGGTCACACGGTGTCTCTCTCTGACAGATCAGTGCGGTCACACGGTGTCTCTCTCTGACAGATCAGTGCGGTCACACAGTGTCTCTCTCTGACAGATCAGTGTGGTCACACAGTGTCTCTCTCTGGCAGATCAGTGCGGTCACACTGTGTCTCTCTCTGATGGATCAGTGCGGTCACACAGTGTCTCTCTCTGACAGATCAGTGCGGTCACATGGTGTCTCTCTCTGGCAGATCAGTGCGGTCACACGAGGGCAGAGGGCAGAGGGCCGAGGGCAGCCGAATGACCGATCAGAAGTGAAGTGAGCCGAACACTGTTCGGCTATTCACTTCAGGCTGGTATGGCTGATTTCAGCCGTACATCTTTATGCATATGCATTCGGCTTGGCTGAGCCACTTGGCTGAGTTCGGGAGCTGTACGGGCTATTGTGAATAGCCCGTACAGCACCCCTTCAGTTCTACTGAACCGAAGGGGTCCTGGGGCCGAAGCTAGCCAAAGGATCGGCCGAAGCTACGCCCAGATCCTTCGGCAGCTTCGTGAATAGACCCCTTAGTTTAGTTTAGTCTATGATAGAGCACTTTTTATTTATCCAGCGCAGAATCAACAAACACATATAGATCTGGATCAGCAGAGCTGAAGCTGGGGCAGCTCACTCGCTGCCGTCCGCCCCTATTCACATGTATTCTCATTGGGGCCGAACGGCAGCGAGTGAAAAGCCGAATGCCGCTGAATGGCATTCCTCTCGGCTATTCTGCTTGGTGCCTCTGTGGTACGGAGAGCAGAATAGAAAATCATTGAAAAGAGTGAAAAAAAAAAGGTTGAAAAAATATTTTTAAAATGTAAACAAATAGTAAAATTTAAAAATAAATAAAGCTATTTAAAAAAAAAAAACAATTGGGCGGAGCTAACAGTGACAGCTAGCTTATCCTATTGGCCGGTACCTGCCAGAGTCTTCTAGCAGGTCCCATCTAAGGAATAACAACTGGGCGGCTCCACCCAGTTGCTATTGTTTAATGACAGATCAGCATCCCCCAGGTCATTTGGGGATGCTGATCTGTCATTGCAACTGGGCGTAGCTCCGCCCAGCTGTCATTTGCGTGGAGACCGGCCGACCTTTCTCCACGCTTCGGCTGTCACTTCAGCGCATTCTTATGCTTTGGCTCGGCTGCCTTTTGGCTTCTGTACGGGCCATTGTGAATAGCCCATACAGCAGCCCTTCGGTTCGACTGAACCTAAGGGCTTCGGCGGTCGAATAGAGCCGAAGGATCAGCCAAAGCTACAGCTGAATCCTTCGGCTCTTACGTGAATAACCCCCTATATCTTCATATACCCAGAGGAGCCCCAAAATACCTACAGTGCTGCCAGTCCATCATAGCTGTTGGTTCTTAATGGAAGAGGTGACTTTGTTTTTGATTTTTAAAAGTCCTCCCTAAGAGTAGACACCCCAACATGGCTGCTGTTACCTTTATT